>NC_080176.1:22545978-22793478 GCF_950295315.1 Erinaceus europaeus | reverse complement strand
GTCTCCATGTCTGTCTGTCTGTGTGTCTGGGTATGTTTGTCTCTGTCCCTCTGCCCCTGTGTCTCCATGTCTGTCTCTATGTCTCCAGGTCTCTGAGCCTTTGGGTCTCTGTATCTGAGTCTCTGTCTCCATGTCTGTGTCTGGGTCCTATCTCTCTGCTCCTGTGTCTCCATGTCTGTCTTGGGGTTTGTCTCCATGTCTCTGTGCCTGGGTTTCTGTTTGTCTCTGTCTCCAGGTCTCTGGACCTGTGTCTCCATGTCTGTCTGTGTCTGTTTGTCTCTGTCCCTCTACCCCTGTGTCTGCATGTCTTTCTCTGTCTCTGTGTCTCCAGGTCTCTGGACCTGTGTCTCCATGTCTGTCTGTGTCTGTTTGTCTCTGTCCCTCTACCCCTGTGTCTGCATGTCTTTCTCTGTCTCTGTGTCTCCAGGTCTCTGGACCTGTATCTCCATGTCTGTCTCCATGTCTGTGTGTCTGGCTCTCTGTTCATCTCTGTCCCTCTGACCCTGTGTCTCCATGTCTGTCTCTGGGTCTCTGTCTCTCTGTCCCTGGGCCTCTGCCCGGGCCCCCGCTGACGCCCGCCCGCCCCCTGCAGCGCGCCCTGTACCAGTCCTCTCACGTGGACGAGAACGACGTGCAGACGGTGTCGCACAAGTGCCTGGTGGTGGGGCTGGAGCAGTATGAGCAGATGCTCAAGACCAAGAAGTACCAGGACAGCGAGGGCCTCTACTACCTGGCGGGCACCTACGAGCCCACCACCGGCATGATCTTCTCCACGGACGGTGTGCCTGTGCTGTGCTGAGGCCCCGTCCCCACGGAGGGCGAGCCCTCCCCACACTACAGACACCCCATGGTGCTGACCCCTCCTGTACAGTTTTATTGTACCAAGATGCGCCCTGTTCCCACACCTTGAAGAAGACACAGTTGACTTTTTGATTATATATATAAAGATAAATATATATAAATATATATAAATATAAACTTTTTAAAACTGTGAAAAAATAGCTATGAAATTATAAAAAAGAACACATTCTGATGTGCAGAATATTATTTTTTATTTCCTGTTAGATTGGAGACCCCCAGCTTCACACCCCCCTCCCTGAGCTCCCACCTGCAGCCCCCTGGCACCTGCCCATCGGGGGGTGGAGGGGCAGGGCCGGCTGGGGACACCCACCCACGAAGCACTTAGCGCCCTTGTCCAGACAATCTTAAGGGAAGGAAAAGCCAGACTTTGGTTTTATTTGGGGGGGAGGGGAAAGGGAGGGATGGGAAATGGTCATTTTTCCTTTTTTTGTTCTTTGTTTTATTTTGGAATTTTGTTTGTTGGCGAATTCTGTGTGATCTTTTTTCGTAAAAAACAAAACAAAACAAAAAAAAAAAAAAAGAAAAAGTTATCATTGGAAAAGCACCATTGTCTGGTGTGGTTCATTTCAGGGGGTCGGGAGGGCCCAGGGTCCTGGTCACATCTAGTGGTAGGAGGTGACCCTTCAGGAGACTAGGGGCAAGGCATGGTGGCTGGCATCCCTGTAGTCATCACAGGCCACCTCTTAGCTGCTGAGACAACAGCTCAAACTCGGGACCTCATCCTTTCAGGCCCAGCTCCCCAGCCTGAGCCACATCCTTGGCTGGTTCTCCTCCTTCTTTGCCCCTGCCCCTCTTTGCCACTGGGGTTATTGCTGGGGCCTGGTGCTGGGGCTAGGAATAAACCCCCTTTGTTTGTATTTATTTGATAGGACAGATAAATTGAGAAGGGAGGGGGAGATGAGAGCCACCTGCAGCCCTGCTTCACCACATGTGAAGCTTCCCCCCCTGCTGGTGGAGATGGGGGCTTGAACCCAGATCCTTGAACACTTTAATGTGTGTGCTCAAACCAGGTGCATCACAGGCTGTTTCTCTACGTTTTTTTAAATTATTATTATTATCTTTATTTACTGGATAGAGACAGCCAGAAATTGAGAGGGAACAGGGTGATAGGGAAAGAGACAGACACCTACAGCACTACTTCACCACTCGTGAAGCTATCCCCCTGCAAGTGGGGACCAGGGGCTCAAACCCAGGTCCTTGTGTTCTGTAATCTGTGTACTCAACCAGGTGCGCCACCACCTGGCCCCTCCCTCTCTCAGATAAGCTGTGTTGAGTAAGGACTCAGAGCCTCGCTCTGGCACAGGTGATGCAGGCAGTGAACTCAGGGTTTTGAGCTGAAGACTGCAGAGCTGCATCTACTGCGCCACCTCCCCAGGCACGTGGCAGGTGGGTGAGCCCAGGGTCTCAGCTGCCGGAGTGGAGCACTGGCGCCCTCTGGTGGCATCGCTGTGCACAGTCCTGGGTGCCTGGGCTGGGTCAGGGCAGCAATGTCCCCTCTGCCTGCCCACTGGGGTGCCTTCCGCTGGGAGAGAGGGTGCACAGGCTGCAGGGCAGGGGCCAACCCTGTACCCAGCTAGCTTGGGATCAGGGGCCAGCTGCCTCCCTTTGTCGAACCTTGGCGCCCGAGAGCCCCAGGGACACCCAGATGTCCTTCAGACAAACCCCAGCCAGGCCCCCCTTTACCCCCCCACAGACTGGGAGGCAGCAGTGAGCAGGGCCTCAGTCTCTTTTAATGGCCAGCGCGGTAGTGAGTGGACAGAAAGGCGGACAGGATGGGAGTGGGGCTGAGGGAGGGTCAGTCCTTCCCAGGGACCCCTCCCCAGCCGGGACCCCCATCCTCTGCCCCATCACCCAGTCCCTCCCTGGGGATCAAGGCCCAGGTCAGAGTTGGGCTCAGCCCGGGTGGGGGGCCCTGCTTTGCCCCCTTCCCCAAACTGAGTCACAAGGTGGGGTGTGGGGGGTCCCCGGTCCTATGGCTTCAGGTGGTTGTGGGTGTGTATAGGGGGAGGAGGTCACAGAGGGGCTGAGATGCTCAAACGGGCTCACACCATGCCGGGCAAACCCATCTTCTCTGGGGGGCCCAGTGTGGAATCTGGGGTCCTGGGGGAGCTCCCTGGGGCTGCTCCCTCCCTGAAGTCTTCCCCCATCCACGATGCAGGTCCCAGGATGGATTGCTGGGCACGTGACCCCACTGGGCCCTGGGGTCGGGGTGACACTGAGCCAGCCGGCTCTCCTGATGGCGACACAGCCAGTGGCCCCCGGGGTGGTGACAGAGGGCAGGGGATACTTGGCAGGGGCACAGTGCTGGGGGCCAGGGTTCAAGGCAGGGGCTCACGGGGCCCCTCAGGCACTGCAGGCAGGGGTGGGGGTGAGTGGTAGGGCAGCTCAGAGGCCACTGAGCCCGGAGGTGTTGGTAGGGGGTCCTGGGCAGCTGTGGGGGGCATCCCGGGTGAGGCTGTAGGTGAAGTAGGCCACCGCGGAGCCCAGCGTGAGCCCTGACATGTAGGACACGGTCATGGTGTTCCCTGGGGGTGGGCGGGTCTGAGTGGGGGGCCACCTTTGGAGGAGGAAGCACCCCGACTCTTCATTCTTACTCCCACGGCCCCTTCTTCCTGCTACTTCTGTCCCAGGGCCTTTGCCCGGGCCATTCCTGCTGCTCAGACCCTGCCCCTGGGAACACCCTCACTGCATCTTCATTAGGGTCTTTAGTCAGAAGTCACCTCCTCCAGGCAGCCTGCCTAGATTGCTCTCTGCACCACAACTTAGGGCTTTTTGCCATCTGTCACCCTCCTCTCAGAGTGGAGCTGGCATTGGGGGACAAGGCTTGGGGGGGGTCCTACCTGCCAGCTCCCGCAGCCGGGGTCCCACCTTGCCAGCGGCCAGGATCATGGGCACGCTGCCAAAGTAGCCATTACTGATGCCCATGAGCAGTGAGAAGACACAGGGCCAGGCAGGGTGGCGCAGGGCAGGCGCGCGCCCAGGGTACACGCACAGGATGAAGAGCGGGATGAAGACAGCCCGCAGACAGGAGCAGGCCAGCAGCTGTGGGCCCCGCCAGGCCAGAGGCAAGGCTGCCAGGATCTGGGGGGCAGGCGGGGCAAGGGCATCAGGCCTTTTGGGGCACCCCCGCTACTAAGCAGGCTCTGCTCTCCCTCCTGCCCCACCCCTGCCTGCGTCCTGCTGGTTCCCCTCCTGCTGCCACGGTGGAGGTGGAGGGAGCAGGACTGACTGATGGTGGGCACGAGGCCTCCTCCCTGTTCATGTCTGGGTGGCTACGGAGGGATGGGTCAGGACAGCAGAGAGGGACATGGACAGGCCGGGGATAGGCCAGGGTCTGGGGACAGGCCAGGGGACCAGGGGCTGAGGACAGACTGAGATGGGGCTGGGAGCAGGGTGGCTGGGGCCAGGAACAGGCTGAGGACAAGCTGAAGACAGGTTAGGGATAAAATGGAGGCTAGGGACAGGGACAGGCCTGAGAACAGCTGAGGATAGGCTGGGGGTAGTCCAGGGGGCTGGGGTGCTGGAGACAGGACAGGGACAGGCCAGGTGATGGGGATGGGGACAGGACAGAGGTTGGGAGAGCTGGGGACAGGTCAAGGGGCTAGGGGTCTGGGGACATGCCAGGGACCGGGGCTGGGGCAATGGGGTCAAAATAGGACATGACAGGCCAGGGGACAGGCCAGGGGGTTGGGGTGCTGGGGCAGGACAGGGACAGGTCAGGGGACGAGACCAAAGACAGGACAGGGGCTAGGGACAGGCCAGAGAAAGACTGGGGGATGACCAGAGCCTGGGGCAGGCCAGGGGATGAGAACAGGCTGGGGGACACGACTAGGATAAAAATGGGGCTGAAGGGGGTGGTGGCTGGGGCAAGGGACAGGCTGGAGACAAGCTGGGGTCAGGATGGGGGGGCAGAATAGGGATAAGATGGGGGCTGGGGCCAGGGACAGGCTTGAGAATGGCTGAGGACAGGCAGAGGTAGGCCAGTGGGCTGGGCTGCTGGGGACAGGATGGTGACAGGCCAGGAGCTGGGGACTAGGGGCCTGTGGACAGGACAGGACATGACAGGGGCTAGGCCAGGCCAGGGGCAGGATGCAGGGGACAAGCCAGGGCCAGGCTAGAAGCTGAGCAGCAGGACAAGCCAGGGAATTGTGGGGTGTGGGGTTGGGGGTCCAGGGGGCCGGGGGGCGGGAGCACCTTGCCCACGAAGTCGGAGAGGTTGAAGACGGCCATGACGAGGATGGGCAGCCAGTCACCCAGGGCACAGTGGCGGATCTGGGACTCAAGCCCGGGGAAGAGGCAGAGGGTGATGAAGTAGGTGACAGCCATGGACAGCATGTAGGCCCAGATGACCCGGGCCACTGCATAGCGGTGCAGCAGCAGGGCTGGGGGGTGGAGGCGTCAGGCCCTGGCAACCCAGACACTCCTACCCCGGGCCCCACCCCCGGCCCCGCCCCACCTCGCAGGGTGGGCCAGCTGCGCCGCAGGCCAGTGCCTGGCAGGTCAAAGCG
The DNA here is from genome assembly GCF_950295315.1 of Erinaceus europaeus. NCBI lineage: Eukaryota > Metazoa > Chordata > Mammalia > Eulipotyphla > Erinaceidae > Erinaceus > Erinaceus europaeus. The sequence continues at coordinate 22,788,109 of NC_080176.1, read as the reverse complement.
CGTGTAGGTGGGGCCACACGCGACCTCGTGGGCTGGGCTGTCCCGGGGGGACCCACCGGGGTCCGCCAGCTCCTGAGAAGGGGCAGGGCGAGTGTGTGTGGGGGGGTCTGTGTGCCAACCCCTCCCTCCCCTGCCACCTTCAGGGGTGTGCGCCCTGCAGCCACTGGGGGTGCCCTAGCTCCCGGACCTGGGGGCTAAGGCCCTGAATAGGATGGTCAGGAGACTCACAGGGTGCCACCAAGGGTGCTGGGGGACCCATGGGTGCCAGGGACTCATGGGTATTGTCGGGACTCACAGGGTGTTGGCCAGGGCTCAGGGATTCACGGGGTGCCCATCCGGAGGCTCTAGGGATATGGGGACTCCCGGGTATGGGGGGTTGGGCAGGGGTGCACGGGGTGGCAGGTGGGGTCACGGGGACTCATGGGTATTGGGGGGCTCCCGGGGCCGCGGGCTCACGTGCAGGACCGCGGAGACCTCTGGGTATCGGGTGGCGGGGACCCCCGGGTATTGGGGACTCAAGGGTGGCGAGGACCCCAGGAATAGGTCGACCCCCAGCTATGGGCTGGCGGGTGGGGGCGCAGGGGCCACGGTATTGGGGGCTGGGTGGGGGGTTCATAGGGTGCCGGGCGGGGGCGCGGGGCCCCGGGTATCGGGCGGGGGGCTCACGGGGTGCCGGGCGGGGGCGCGCGCCGTGTGGAAGCGTACGAAGCGGCTGCGGCGCAGCAGCAGGTGTAGCAGGAGGCAGAGCAGCTCCAGCGCGGCCGCCAGCAGGAAGAAGAGCAGCGTCCCCGCGCGCTCCGGCAGCAGCAGCTTCGTGAGGATGCGGCTCAGGGACACCACCACGCCCGCCGTGCCTGGGGGGGATCTGCGGGAGCCCCGGGCCCACCCCCACAGGCCAAGCCGCCAGCCGCCAGCCCCCGCCCTGCCCCCAGGCCCCCCAGCCCCCTCCCCGCCCTGCACACCCTGCCCTGCCCGGCTCCCCCACCCCATCACTGTGCCCAGACCCTGCCCAGCACTCGCGGGGGCCTGGAGCCCAGCTCTCCCCTTTCCTTCCCCGGCTCTGGGCCCGGCCAGGGCGGGGCGCAGTAAGCAGGAGGGGGTGGGGTCGCCACCACCGGAACCCCCCAGGCTGAGGCCCCGGTGCACTCACTCTCGCCGGTCATCACGCCCTGCGTGTACCTCTGAGGCAGCATGCCCGTGTACCCGTAGAAGCTTGATTGCTGCACTGGGGGGGGGGGGTGTCACACAGGCACGGCCCTCCCCCACGGCGGGGCCGAGTGGGGTAGGGGGACCCTCCCAGCTGGCCTGGGGACGAGGGTGCCACCACATCCTTGCCCAGCCGCCAGCTCAATCTCTCTCTCTAACCAGAGCCCTGCTCAACTAGCTGACGGTGGTGCTGAGGATTGAGCCTGGGACCTCAGGGCCTCAGGCAGGAGAGTCTCTTTGCAGAACCACTGTGCTGTCTACCCCGCCCCTGACAGCTCAGTCTCCACTAACGTGGTGCCAGTTGAGGGAAGCTCTGGACCTTTCAACAAGAAACACCTGAGATTTCATGGCCTGAGGAGTGGGAGCGCACACACACACACATGCACACACATGCACACACATGCACATACATGCATGCACTACATGCATGCACACGGCCAGGCTCAGCAGAAGGGCAACACCTAGCCCATAAACAGCCCCCCACCACACACCCACACGCGTGGCAAGAGCACTGGACTGAGAGCATGAGGCCCCAGGCCCAGCAGCGGCTCATCTGGGAGACAACACATGCTACATGAACTAGGGTTCAAGTCCCCAGCCCCTCCTTGTGGGGGAAGCTTCCCAAGTGGTGGAGCAGGGCTGCAGGTGTCTCTCTACTCCCCATCTCTGTCTCTCACTCTCTATTTTTTTAAATAATTTTTTTTGCCTCCAGGGTTATCACTGGGGCTCAGTGCCTGCACCACGAATCCACAGCACCTGGAGGCCATTAAATTAATTTAAAAAAATTTTTTTTTTAATTTATTTAGTTTATTTATTCCCTTTTGTTGCCCTTGTTGTTTTATTGTTGTAGTTATTATTGTTGTTGTCGTTGTTGGATAGGACAGAGAGAAATGGAGAGAGGAGGGGAAGACAGAGAGGAGGAGAGAAAGATAGACACCTGCAGACCTGCTTCACCGCCTGTGAAGCGACTCCCCTGCAGGTGGGGAGCCGGGGTTCGAACCGGATCCTTATGCCCATCCTTGTGCTTTGCGCCACCTGTGCTTAACCCGCTGCGCTACAGCCCGACTCCCCATTAAATTAATTTTTATTGGGGGCCGGGTGGTGGCGCACCTGGTTGAGTGCACATGTTGCAATGTGCAAGGACCCAGGTTCGAGCCCCCAGTCCCCACCTGCAGGGGGAAAGCTTTGCAAGTGGTGAAGCAGGGCTGCAGGAGTCTCTCTGCCTCTCTCCCTCTCTATCTCCCTCTTCCCTCTTAATTTCTGGCTGTCTTTATCTAATAAATAAATAAAGATAAAAAAATTTTTTTAAATTAATTTTTATTGAGCATGCTTATCTGATTCAATTTGTTAAAAGTAAATCTTTTTAAAAAATACTTATTATTATAACAATATTTTTAATATTTTATTTATTTATTAATGGAAAACACAGGAGGAAAGAGAAAGAACGAGGCATCACTCTGGCACATGCGCTGCCGGGGACTGAACTCAGGACTTCATGGTTGAGAGTCTGATGCTTTATCCACTGCACCACCTCTTGGACCACTATTTTATTTTATATTTATTTTCGATTTTGTTGCCCTTGTTGTTTTTCATTGTTGTCATAGTTACTGCTGTTGTTATTGCTGTCATCATTGTTAGATAGGAGAGAGAGAAATGGAGAGAGGAGGGGAAGACAGAGAGGGGGAGAGAAAGATAGACACCTGCAGACCTGCTTCACTGCCTGTGAAGCGACTCCCCTGCAGGTGGGGAGCCGGGGGCTCGAACCATTTATTTAATTTTTAATGAAGGTGAGGTAAGATATATGGAGGAAGATACAGAGAAGGAGGGCCCTGCTCAGCTCTGGCTGACGGTGGTGCTGGGGATTGAAACTGGGACCTCAGAGCCTCAGGCAGGAGAGGCTTTGCAGAACCGCTGTGCTGTCTACCCCGCCCTTTCTCATCCTCTATTAAAAAACAAAAGCGGGGGAGCTGAGTGGTGGCGCAGTGGGTTAAGCGCATGTGGCTTGAAGTGCAAGGACCGGCGTAAGGATCCTGGTTTGAGCCCCCGGCTCCCCACCTGCAGGAGAGTCACTTCACAGGCGGTGAAGCAGGTCTGCAGGTGTCTATCTTTCTCTCCCCCTCTCTGTCTTCCCCTCCTCTCTCCATTTCTCTCTGTCCTATCCAACAACGACAGCAGTAACAACAATGATAAACAACAAGGGCAACAAAAGGGAAAAAAATATAATAAGTCTTAAAAAAAAAAAAAAAGCTGCCAGGAATGCAGTGGAGTAATGTTGTGCAGTCTCCCTGTGACAACCCTGGTGGGAAAAAAGAAAAATAAGGGAGTGGGGGGGGGGGAGGCAGTGGCACACCCGGTAGAGTGCACACATTATCACACATGAGGATATGGGTTCAAACACCCGGTCTCCACCTGCAGGGGAGAAGCTTCACGAGCAGTGAAGGAGAGCTGGGGATGTCTCTCTCCACTCTCTCCCTCTCTATCTTTTACTTCCCCCTCAATCTATCTTTCTGTATATCCAAAGTAAACAAACAAACAAACAAACAAAAGATTGTGCGGTGGGAGTCAGGCGGTAGCACAGCGGAATAAGTGCATGTGTCATGAAGCAAGAACTGCCGTAAGGATCCCAGTTCAAGCCCCCGGCTCCCCACCTGCAGGTGAAACAGGTCTGCAGGTGGTGTTTATCTTTCTCTCCCCCTCTCTGTCTTTCCCTCCTCTCTCCATTTATCTCTGTCCTATCCAACAACAATGACATCAATAACAATAATAATAACCACAACAATAAAACAAGGGCAGCAAAGGGAATAAATAAATATTAAAAAAAGAAAATGATTTAAAAAAGTAAAGAAGGGAAGTCAGGTGGTGGCACACTCAGTTAAGCACACACATTGGGAATTGGGCAGTAACGCAGCAGGTTAAGCGCAGGTGGTGCAAAGTGCAAGGACAGTGTAAGGATCCTGGCTCAAGCCCCTGGCTCCCCACCTGCAGGGGAGTCGCTTCACAGGCTGTGAAGCAGATCTGCAAGTGTCTATCTTTCTCTTCCTCTCTATGTCTTCCCTTCCTCTCTCCATTTCTCTCTGTCCTATCTAACAACAACAACATTAATAACAACAACAATAACTACAACAACAATAAAAAAGGACAACAAAAGGGAAAATAAATTTTTAAATAAATAAATAAATAAATAAAAGAACTAAAGGAAAAATGGCTGCAGGGAGCAGAGGTTTCCCAGGAGTGCAGCCAGGAGGGGCCCCAGTGGTTACAGCGCTGGACTCTCAAGTATGAGGTCCTGAGTTTGATCCCGGGTGCCACCTGTGCCAGAGGGCTGCTCTGTATCTCTCTCTCCCTACATCACTTCAATCAGTCAATCAATTGACTTGAAAACTCAATAAAAGCAGTTTGGAAGCCACGGCCAGGAGCACAGATACACAGCGACACTCTCCAAGCCCAGCCTTTCTGAGCAGAGCTGGGCAGTGTCCTGACAGGGTGCATGCAGCTCCCCCCACCCTGCATGGACGGCCCCAGCCCTCACTGCACTGGCCCCCAGCCCTACCTGTGCAGCCCAAGGCCACAATGCCCGCTGCGGCAAGGTTGACGGCATATGCCTGGTCCCGGGACAGGAGCTGCAGCCACACGTCACAGACGCTGATGAAGAGCAGGGGGCCCAGTGCCAGCAGGTAGCCTGCAGGGAGGGGGCCGTGGGCAGGGGCCAGAGGGGCCTGGAGGGGCCCCAGAAGGCTTCCCAGGGGAGGTGTCACTGGAATGAATGTGGCCAGAAAAAGCGCATGCAAAGAGGAGGCCCTAGGCGGGAATGCAGGGAGTGGGGCTCCCCTACACCCCACCCTGGGTTGTGAGGATGTGGGATCACCTGCCGTGATGCGGGTGTGCAAGCTCAGCCTCTCCACCAGAACGTTGTTGAGCAGCACAGCGCCCAGGGCCACCAGGATGTAGGTCAGGCTCAGGTCGAACACGATGGGGGTGCCTGTGGGTGCAGGGGCTCAGGGGTGGCCCCTGGCTCTGTCCTGGAGAGCACGGTGGGGGGAGGCTCATCTGGGTCTGAAGCTCAGACAGGATCTGAAGTGGCCACCTGCATCAGGGTGTCCAGGACACGGGGGACCCCCAGGACGTGGAGGGTCCCTTGGTAGTGGAGCATCCCCAGGGCTGTGGAGGTCCCCAGGACATGGAGGGGCCCCCAGGGTATGGAGGGGTCCCCAGGACAGTGGAGGGTCCCCAGGACATGGAGGGGTCCCCCAGACAGTGATGAGGTTCCCAGGCCAATGGTAGAGTAAAGTTGGTGGCAGGGTCCCCGGCAGCCACCTGGGTACTTGTGGTGCAGGTAGTCCACGTCAGTGATGAAGCTGTTGTAAGGCAGCAGGAAGCCCACGCCCGCCAACAGCATGGCGAAGTAGATGCCATGGTAGCGGTCCTCCGGCGCCTGCTCGGCTGCTGAGGCCACACCAGCAGTAAGCAAGACCCCGCCCACCAGGACCCTGGCCCCACCCACAAGCCACTTGCTCCGCCCACCAGAACACGCACCACGCCCATAAGGGTCCTGACCCCACCCACCATGGTATTGACCACGCCCGCCAGGGCCAGGGCCCCACTCACCAGTAAACTGACTACACCCACAAGGGCGCTGGCCCCGCCCAACAGTGCATGAACCCCGCCCCTAGGACCCCACACCCGCCCACCGGACACCTTCACCCCGCCTCGCCCACCTGTGCCCTGGCCGCCCACCAGAGTCCATACCCTACAGGGCTACGTCAGTTAGTGCCAAGTCGCGTTCTGTCTATATCTCTGTGTGTCTATGTCTCTCATGAAAGTAAACAAAGGGGGGGGCAGGCAGTGACTCACCCAGTTGAGTGCACATGTCACAGTGCATAAGGACTGGGGTTCAAGCCCCCAGTTCCCACCTGCAGGGGGTAAGCTTCACAAGTGGTGAAGCAGAGTTGCAGGTCTCTCTCTCAACATTCTATCTCCCTCTTGATTTTTTCTATGTCTATGCATTTTTTTACTATTTATTTATTTACTTATTTATTTATTGGACAGAGATAGAAATTGAGAGGGGAAAGGGAGGTAAAGAGGGAGAGGGAAAGGGAGAGGGAGAGAGAGAAAGAGAGAGAGAGACTTGAAGCCTTTCTTCACCACTTGTGAACATCCCCCTGTAGGTGGGGATGGGGACTGAATATAGGTCCCTGTGAACTGCAGCATGTGCACCACCGCCCGGCCCCTCTATCCAATAAATAATACTTAAGTGTTTTTTATTTTCTTTCTTTCTTTCTTTGCTTCCAGAGTTATCACTGGGGCTCAGTGCCTGCACTATGAATCCACTGCTCCTGGAGGCCATTTTTCCCATTTTGTTGCCCTTGTTATTATTGTTGGATAGGACAGAGAGAAAACGAGAGAGGATGGGAAGACAGAGAGGGGGAAGAGAAAGGTAGACACCTGCAGACCTGCTTCACCACCTGTGACGTGACTCCCCTGCAGCTAGGGAGCCAGGGGCTCGAACAGGTATCCTTACACTGGTCCTTGCATTTCACGCTATTTGCGCTTAACCCACTGTGCCAGGCCCCCCCGTATTTTTATTTATTTATTTTTATTTTTAAATTTTTTAAACACTCTTCTTTTTTAATATTTATTTATTATTCCCTTTTGTTGCCCTTGTTTTATTGTTGTAGTTATTATTATTGTTATCGTTATTGGATAGGACAGAGAGAAATGGAGAAAGGAGGAGAAGACAGAGGGAGAGAGAAAGATAGACACCTGCTGACCTGCTTCACTGCTTGTGAATCGACCCCCTGCAGGTGGGGAGCCGGGGGATGGAACAGGAATCTTTACGCCACCTGCGCTTAACCCACTGTGCTACCACCCGACTCCCTGTGTTTTTTAAGTGACTTCCAGGATTGGTGTGGTCCTGCAGCCACCAAACCCCAGTGATCACCCTGGGGCAGTGAATGAATGAATGTTAGAATGGATGAATGAATGAATCAAGGGGCCAGGCGGTGGCTCACCTGGGACAGTGCACACACTTCCATGCGTGAGCTTTACCTGCGGGAGGGAAGCTTCACAAGTGGTGAAGCAATGCTTCTTCAGGTGTGTCTCCTCTCTGTCTCTCTATCTCTCTCCTTTGTTTTTTTTTTTCTTCCGCCAGGGTTATCGCTGGGGCTCGGTGCTGACACTACAATTCCACTGCTCCTGGTGGCCATCTTTTCAATTTTATTGGATAGGACAGAGAGAAATTGAAAGAGGAGGGGGAGATAGAGAGGGAGAGAGACAGAGAGGCACCTGTAGCCCTGCTTCACTGCTTGTGAAGCAACCCCCCTGCAGGTGAGGGGGGGGGTCAAACCAGGATCTTTGTGCTTGTATTATGTGCTCTTAACCTGGTGCGCTACGGCCTGCCAGCCCCCATCTCTCACCTTCCAATGGGGGGGGGGGGGTTGCCAGGAATGGTAACAATAACCATGTGGCAAAAATAAATAAATAAATAGATGAATGAAGCAGGGGGTGGCAGGTGGCTCAGCCAGGGGAGTGAACAAATCACCACGCTTGAGGACTGGGGTTCAAGATCCCAGCCTTCACCAGAGAGCATCTACAGGAGCAAGCTTCACGGGAAGCTGAGCAGTGTTGGGGCATCTCTCCCCATCTCCCACCTCTATCTGGGAATAACAAACAAGCCTCCCCAGGAGCTGTGGGGCCTTCACCCCCCATGACTGCCATCAGCCAGGGGTCCCAGAATTACCATGCCCCCCCAATACACACACACAGGGTTCTGGCCACAGGGCGCAAAAGAGCCTGGCACCTTGGGGTGGGCCTGGGCTGGCTCAGGAACCTCTTCCCCCTTCCCTGATGGCGACCTGACTCCACCTGGCACCCCCCCCAGCATACCCACCAGCATCTGTGTGGCTGGGGGCTCCTCCACTGCTTCCACCTGGGTTCTCCTCGAAGCTAAAGCTGGTTAGCACGCCACCCTCAGGCGTCCCCAATGTGCTGGGCTCCCTCAGGCGCCGGCTCCCTGCTGAGCCCATGGCAGGCAGCCCTGCAGAGAGAGGGGAGGCAGCTGAGGGGCAGGAGGGCACCCTGATGCAACTTGGGGCATTCATCCCACCTGCCTGCCTGAAGACCTGCAGTGACTTGTGTCTTTTTTTTTTTGGTTCCTGGATTATCTCTGGGGTTCGGTATCTGCACCACAAATCCATTGCTCCTGGAGGCTATTTTTTCCCTTTTGTTGCCCTTGTTGTTCATCATTGTTGTTACTGCTGTCGTTGTTGTTGGATAGGACAGAGAGAAATCGAGAGAGGATGGGAAGACAGAGAGGGGGAGAGATAGACACCTGCAGACCTGCTTCACTGCTGTGAAGCAACCCCCCTGCAGGTGGGGAACCGGGGGCTTGAACCTTTGTGCCAATGTGCGCTTAACCCGCTGTACTACAGCCTAGCTCCCCCCTCCCGATTTTTTTTTTTTTTTTTTTTACCAGAGCACTGCTCAGCCTTGGCTTATGGTGGTGTGGGGGATTGAAATTGGGACTTTGGAGCCTCAGGCACAAGAGTCTCTTTGCATAACCATTATGCTATCTAGGACAGAGGGCTGCCTGGAGGAGGCAGCAGCAGCCTAGAGTGTTTTGGAGGTGGAGAGGGGCTGGACTCGTGAGCATTCAGAACCACAGACATTTGTCAGCAAACATGTCATGTCCCTCCAGAAGGAGGTGCTGAAAGTCACATTCACAGCACAGGAAAGTGGGCTGGGGACCCAGCATAATGGCTCTGCAAAAAGGCTTCCATGCTCAAGATGCCAAGCTCCCAGGTTCCATCCCCAGCACTACCATCAGCCAGAGCTGAGCAGGGCTCTGGTGTCTCTCTCTCTCTCTCGTAAAATAATAATAAGTGGGGGCCCCTCTCTGATAAGAAAATTAAAATGGGGTGCCAGTGCACACCCAGTTAAGCACACATAGTATTATATGCAAGCATACCGGCAAGGATCTGGGTTCGAGCCCCTGCTCCCCACCTGCAGCAGGGAGGCTTCACAAGTGGTGAAGCATGTCTGCAGGTATCTATCTTTCTCTCCCTCCATCTCCCCATCTCTCAATTTCTCTCTGTCCTATTGAATGAAAAAAAAAAAAAAGCCACCAGAAGCAGTGGATTTGTAGTGCCGGCACCAAGGCACCAAGCCCCAACAACTGGAGACAAAATAAATAAATACTAAAGTGGGGGGCTGGGTGGTGGCACACCTGGTTGAGCACACATGTTACAGTGCACAAGAGCCCAGGTTCAAGCCCCCTCTCCCCACCTGCGGGGGGAAAGCTTTACAACTGTGAAACAGGGCTGCAGGTGTCTATCTCCCCCTTCCCTGTTGATTTCTGTCTCTATCCAATAAATTTTAAAAAGTGAGGGTTCTGGTGGGAAGACCCCCAGACTCTCCACACCTGGGCTCCCAGGAGGCCTGGGGTGTGGAGTTTGGGGAGTGGGGCTGTCCTGCAATCCGGAGCCCCCAGGCCCCTCCTGTGATGAGGGGGGACTGTCCTATGTGTATGGGGGCAGACACACCTAAAACTTTCTCCCAGTGCTTCGGGACCCTAATTCACCTCTCCAGAGGGACCCCCTCTGCCTCACCTCACTCTTTCCAGCTCTCCTGTGTCAGTTTACTCCCTCCCCAGCCTGGGGGGGGGGGGAATGTACTGAGCTTCTGCTGGGGTCTGGGAATGGGGTCTCCTGCCCCTCCTGGCAGGGACTGAGCCCAGGATGATCAGAGAGGATGGGTGGGCGGGGCTTCTCGCTAAGGGCAGGGCCCAGGTGTGACCCCCCCACCCTGATTGACCCCCCCATCTGGACCCTGGCAGTGAGGGGCAGGAAGGTGGAGTGGGGGGATCACTGTACCTCTGCAGGGGGAGGGGGGCAGTCGGGGGGACACACCACAGGACACTGCCCCAAGGACTCAGGACTGCCACAGTTCCTGAAGACCTGGACCTCGCCCTACTCTGGGCGCAGGGGGAGCTGCCATCCACATTGCCCGCCTCTGTCAGCCCCTGCCTCCCGGCTGGACCCCATCTTCCCACCCCCTACTGCACCTCCTGCCCCCCCAAGAATGGATGAGGTTACCCCAAGGTGCAGGGATTCAGGGTCACAGAGGCCACCCTCAGCTGGGAATCCTGAGAAGCGGGTTCCTGACCCTCCCACCTCTCCACCCACCCCCAAGGAAGGGCAATTAAGCACAAGGGCCCATGGGGGTCCCCTTGTCACTCAGGTTCTCAGTAGTAGCTGGTGGGGGCGGTAGTCCTGAGAGTCCCCACTCCCTGGCCAGACAGCACCCCCAGCGGACTAGCCCTACCCCAGCCCACCCCGCCAGGCCTCAACGGGTGCCCCACCATACCTGGGAGGCTGGTTCCCAGTCCGAGCACATCCCACCAACCTTCTAGATTGGCCTGCCTCCTCCGTTCTGCTCCTGCCCCCCAAAGTGGACTAAGATGTTGGCCCCCCCTTGCCTGCAGCCCTGGGACACAGTTCACCCCTACCTACAGGTGGGGGAGGGGAGCTGGGGCCGGGACCCCTTTGGTTCCTGCAGGCCGCCCCCCACCCCGCCGGACTCCTAGCCCCAGCCTGGCCCATCAACAAAGTTGGGTCTCCGCCTCCCCCTCCCATGGCCGAGGTGACCCCAACACAGGCGGGGGAGGGGCGCGCTGGGGGCGGGGCGCGAGGGGGAGGGGCGGCAGGTGGCACCAAACCCCCGTGTCGCCTCCCGTGAAGGCTGACGGGCTGACCCGCAGGGGTGCAGGAAAGGACCGGATGAGGTGCGGGGGTGCGGGTCCCCAGGGTGGCTGGCCCCGCCCTGCCCGGCATGCGGAGAGACGGGGGAGGGGCCGCAGACAAAGGCTCCGACAGGTCCCCTCGACCCTCCCCCACCCTGGGGACCGCTCACCTGCGCCCGGCCCGGCCGGGGGTCCTCGGCGCCGCGTCCCTCACCCCGCACCCCGCCCAGGCTCCTCCCGGGGTTCCGCGGTGTCCGCTGAGCGGTGCCCGGGCCGGCGGGCACGGCGGGGCACCGAGCTCCGCCTCTCCCCGCCCCCATCCCTGAGCCCCGCCCCCCAGTCCCCCACCCACATTCCATCCCCGCCCTGGGGGACCCTGAGCCCTAGGCCCCATCTAGCCTGGTGCATCCATGCCCACCTTCCTGGGTGTCCAGGCAGACACCCCCATTCCCCATACCCCCCCCAACCCGTGGCTGGGTGGGAACATCACTCAGATGCCCAGGCTCCCAGTTTCCCCAGGAGGCCCTGCAGCCGGAAACGAGCCAGCCAGAGGACGGTCTCTGGGGGGGGGGGGGGGAGGCTGGGAGGGCCACACACACAGGGCCCTGGGGGGAGGTGTCTGCAGAGCCAGGCACCCAGCACCGTCTGCCAGGGCTCAGGGGGCACCCGGCCTGGTGCTCTGCCCGCCTGGCCTCCTCAGAGGCGCCCCTCAGGGACCCACCCCTGCAGCGCCCAGGTCACTTCTCCAGGCCCCACCTGCCTCCTCTGGAGTGTGGGGTCCCCCAGAACCCGCAGGTAAGACAGTTTACTTGAAGTGTGGGCTGGAGCTCAGTGTCAGCAATGATCAAACCCCGGGCCTGGGAGACTCAGGCAGGAGAGACAAGCCACCCACCCTAAAGCCCAGCAGCCAGGCCAGGGTCCTGGGTAGAGGCAGGGGGCTACCTGGTTCCCCTCATGCCCACTGATGCTGTCCTCACTTTGGGGGGGTGACAGGTGCTGTCTGATGACAGGCTGGGGAGTAATAGCCAGAGTAGGGGGCAGAGTGGGTGACAGGCCAGCAGCCAGGGTTCTAGAAAAAGAACTTCCCGCTCTCCCAGCATCCCCATGTGAAGGCTGAGTTTGGATTTGGTTCTCACCGCTTCTGGTATGACCACCCAGGAGCCAGTGACCCTATGAAAACCCATGGGGCCAGGGAGACAGCATAATGGTGCTGAAAAAGACTCTCCTGCCTGAGGCTCCAAAGGTCTTAGGTTCAACCCCCACACCACCATCAGCCAGAGCTGTGCAGGGCTCTTGAAAGAAAGAAAGATAGAAAGGTGGATGGAAGGAAGGAAAAAAAGAGAGGAAGAAAAAAGAAAGAGAGGGAGTGAAAAAAAGAAAGAGAGGGAGCCTCGGGCATGAAAGCCTTTTGCAGAACCACTGTGCTGTCTCCCCAGACCCTGTAGAGGATTGAGCCAGAAACTTGTGGGTGGGGGTAGATAGCATAATGGTTATGCAAAGAGACTGTCTTGCCTGAGGTTCCAAAGTCCCAGGTTCAATCCCTCGCACCACCATAAACCAGAGCTGAGCAGTGCTCTGGTAATAACAACAATAATAATTATTATTAACAATAATAATAATAGAATTGATTCATTATTTAAAAAGAAAGAAATTTGTAGTGAAAACAAATATTCACTCAAGATGGCAACACAGTAGACAAAATTGCCTGCAATAGTCCCAGTTAGAAACATGATAGACGGGAGTCGGGTGGTAGCGCAGTGGGTTACGCACACGTGGCACAAAGCACAAGGGTCAACTTAAGGATCCTAGTTTGAGCCCCTGGCTCCCCACCTGCAGGTGGTTGCTTCGCAAGCGGTGAAGCAGTGCTGCAGGTGTCTATCTTTCTCTTCACCTCTCTGTTTCCATTTCTATCTGTCCTATCCAACAACAACAACAGCTGTGACAACAATAACAACTACAACAAGCACAACAACAAGGGCAGCAAAATGGGAAAATAGCCTCCAGGAGTAGTGGATTCGTACTGCAGGCACCGAGCCCCAGGAATAACTGGAGGCAAGAAAAATTTTTTTTTTAATTTAAAAAAAGAAACATGATAGACACTTTTAAAAAACTTTTTTATTCCTGCCAATGTGTCCTGGAGCTCCGCTTCCCCAGAGACCCACCCTACTAGGGAAAGAGAGAGGCAGACTGGGAGTATGGACCGACCAGTCAACGCCCATGTTCAGCGGGGAAGCAATTACAGAAGCCAGACCTTCTACCTTCTGCAACCCACAATGACCCTGGGTCCATGCTCCCAGAGCGATAGAGAATGGGAAAGCTATCAGGGGAGGGGGTGGGAAATGGAGATTGGGTGGTGGGAATTGTGTGGAATTGTACCCCTCCTACCTTATGGTTTTGTTAATTAATCCTTTCTTAAATAAAAAAATAAAAATAAAAACTTTTTTATTATCTTTATTTATTTTTTGGATAGAGACAACTAGAAATCAAGAGGGGTAGGGGAGATAGGGAGAGAGACAGAGATGCCTGTAGCACTGCTTCACCTCTCGTGAAGTTTTCCCCATGTAGGTGGGGAGCAGGGGCTTGAACCCGGGTCCTTGTGCACTATAACATGTGCACTTAACCAGGTGTGCCACCACCCGGCCAGATAGACACTTTTTAAAAAATTAATTAATTTATTCCCTTGTGTTGCCTTTGTTGTTTTATTGCTGTAGTTATTATTGTTGTTATTGATGTTGTCATTGTTGGATAGGACAGAGAGAAATGGAGAAAGCAGGGGAAGACAGAGAGGGGGAGAGAAAGAGAGATACCTGCAGACCTGCTTCACCGCCTGTGAAGGTGGGGAGCCAGGGGCTCAAACTGGGATCCTTATGCCAGTTCTTGTGCTTAACCCACTGCGCTACCACCTTTGACTCCTGATAGACACTTTTTTTTTTAAAGAAATTATTTATTTATTCATGAGAAAGACAGGAGGAGAGAAAGAACCAGATATCACTCTGGTACATGTGCTGCTGGGGATCGAACTCGAGACCTCGTCCTTGAGAGTCTGGTGCCTTAGCCACTGCGCCACCTCCCGGAACACCCGATAGACACTTTTTATTTTATTTTATTTTATTTTATTTTATTTTATTTTTATTGTAGTTGTAGTCATTGTTGTTGTTGATGTCGTCGTTGTTAGATAGGACAGAGAGAAATGGAGAGAAGAGGAGAAGACAGAAAGGAGGAGAGAAAGACACCTGCAGACCTGCTTCACCACTTGTGAAGCAACTCCCCTACAGGTGGGGAGCCGGGGCTCGAACCAGGATCCTTATGCCGGTCCTTGTGCTTTGCGCCACGTGCGCTTAACCTGCTGCGCTACCACCGGACTCCCTAGACACTTAAAAAAATTTTTTTTTTATCTTTATTTATTTATTGGATAGAGACAGTCAGAAATCGAGAGGGAAGGGAGGGATAGAGAGACACCTGCAGCCCTGCTTCACCACTTGTGAAGCTTTCCCCTGCAGGTGGGGAACCGGGGCTCGAACCTGGGTCCTTGCAATTGTAACGTGTGCGCTCAACCAGGTGCGCCACCACCCGGCCCCCCCCTAGACACTTTTTAAAAGACGTCTTTATTAATAGAGAGAAACAGAGCATCAGTCTGGCACATGCAATGCCAGGGATTGAGCTTGGGACCACATACTAGAGAGTCTAATGCCTTGTCCACCGTGCCACTTCCTGGGATGCTCTCTATAAACCTGCAGAGGAGGGGCCGGGTGGTGGCTCACCCAATTGGGTGCACACATCACCATGTGAAAAGACCTGGGTTCAAGGCCCTGGTTCTCACCTGCAGGGGGAAAGCTTCACAGGCAGTGATGAAGGGCTGCAAGTCTCTCCCTCTCTCTCTTGCCTCCAGCGTTATTGCTGAGGCTCAGTGCCTGCTCTATGAATCCACTGTTCCTGGTGGCTGTTTTTTCCATTTTATTGGACAGGACAGAGAGAAATTGACAGAGGGACAGGGATAGATAGCATAATGGTTATGCAAAGAGACTCTCAGGCCTGAGGCTCTGAAGTCCCAGGTTCAATTCCCCTATACCATCGTAAGCCAGAGCTGATCAGTGCTCTGGTAAAAAAAGAAGGAGGAGGAGGAGAAGGAGGAGAAGAGGAGTAGGGAGGTCAGGTGATAGCGCAACGGGCTAAGTGCACATGGCGCAAAGCACAAGGACCAACGTAAGGATCCCGGTTTGAGCACCCGGCCCCCCACCTGCAGGGGAGTCGCTTCACAGGCGGTGAAGTAGGTCTGTAGGTGTCTATCTTTCTCTCCCCCTCTCTGTCTTCCCCTCCTCTCTCCATTTCTCTCTGTCCTATCCAACAACAATGCCATCAATAACAACAACAATAATAACCACAAAAATGATAAACAAAGGCAACAAAAGGGAAAAAATAGCCTCCAAAAAATAGCAGTGGATTTGTGGTGCAGGCACTGAGCCCCAGCAATAACCCTGGAGGCAAAAAAAAAAAAAAAAAAGAAAAAAGAAGAAGAGTGAAATAACTGTCCATTTATATCCTGCATGCAGTAATAATATTTCTCAAAAACAAAACAAACAAAATGACATTTTGGGGCCAGGTGGTGGGGCACATGGTTAATGCACATGTTACAGTGTGCAAGGACCTGGGTTCAAGCCCCCAGTCCCCACCTGCGAGGGGGAAACTTTGCAAGTGGTGAAGCTGGTCTGCAGGTGTCTTTCTGTCTCTCCCTCTCTGTTTCTGCCTCCCCTCCCTGATTTCTAGCTGTTTCCTTTTTTTAAAAAATACTTTTTCTTTTTTTAATATTTATTTATTCCCTTTTGTTGACCTTGTTGTTTTAATGTTGTAGTTATTGATGTCGTTGTTGTCGGATAGGACAGAGAGAAATGGAGAGAGGAGGGGAAGACAGAGAGGGGGAGAGAAAGATAGACACCTGCAGACCTGCTTCATCGCCTGTGAAGCGACTCCCTTGCAGGTGGGGAGCCGGGGGTTCGAACCGGGATCCTTATGCCGGTCCTTGTGCTTTGCGCCACCTGCGCTTAACCCGCTGCGCTACCACCTGACTCCCGACTCTAGTTGTTTCTATGCAATAAAGAAAACACACACAAAAAGAGAAACTTAAAACATATATTTTAAAAAAGAAATTGAGAGAGATGGGGAGATAGAGAGGGAGACAGTGAGACACCTGCAGACCTGCTTACTGCTTGTGAGGTGACCCCTGCCAGTGGGGAGTGGGCACTCAACCTGGATCCTTGTACGGGTTTAGCACTATGTGCACTTAGCCTGGCGCTCCACCACCCGACCCTCTTGTCTCTCTCCCTCTCTATTTCCCCCTTCCCTCTCCATTTCTGTCTCTGTGCAATAACACATAAATAAAACAATTTTTGAAAGAAGGCCAATAAAAAAAATAAACACGAGGGGGACATTAAAAGCCCTTGTGAGAGATGCAGAAGGAGTGAGGTGGGCAGCCGATGGTGGGGTGGGGCTGACAGCTTGCTACCAGAGCGGGCACCAGCAGGCTGGGCTGCTCAGCGGGAGAGCTCAGGGCTCACACACCCGAGGCTGTAGTTCAGTCCCTGCCATCACGTGTGCCAGAGAGTGCTCTGCCTCTGCCTTCTCTCCATCTGTGTCTCCTCTCTCCCTCCCTCTCTCTCTCTCTGTCTCCAGGAGCAGGCTTCTCTAGCCTTCTGAGTGCATGGGTGTGGGGAGGAGAGCCCCGGTGCCCTCAGCCCTCCCTGTGCTCAGGGCCATCTGCCTCCTGCAGAGACCAAACCTCATTTCTCCTGGGCTGAGTCATTGGGAGCCATTGGCTCTCCCATCAGCCTGTGCGGTCAGGGTCAGAGAGCCAGGCCAGTCCTCCCCCCACCCACCCCTACAGGACCCAGCCTCACCAGTACCTCTCCCCCACCCTTTCCTGTGTGGACCCTTTATTCTTATTTTTTGGAAATATTTTATTTATTTACTAGTGAGTAAACTGAGAGAGAAGGGGAGGGAGGGAAGGAGAGAGCGAGAGCGAGAGCGAGAGAGAGGGAGAGAGAGAGAGATTGAGGAGCAGAGCCTCTGGCACAGGCGCTGCTAGGGATGGAACTCAGAACTTCAGACTTGAGAGTTCCCCAAAGCTTCATCCTCTGCCCCTCCTCCAGGAGCTTGGACACATCCCCTTACTTAGTCATTTATTTTGTTATTTGTTTTAATGGGATAGGACAAAGAGAAATTGAGAGGGGAAAGGGAGATAGAGAGACAGAGACACATACAGACCTGCTTCACTGTGTGTGGAGCCCCCCTCTGTAGGTGGGGAGCCGGGGCTTGAACCCGGGTCTTTGCACATGGTAACGGGTGCACTCAACTGAGTGCACCACTGCCAGACCCCCCAACCCCCGTTTATTAAAAAAAAAAAAAAGGAAAAGGAAGGATTTATTTACTTTGTGTGAGATGGGCAGTTTTGAAGGAGACAGAGAAGCCGGGGTGGGGTGGGGCGCAGGACTCTTGCCATACAGAGCTGGGGATCAAACCTGGAGCCTCAGGAGAGCAGGCACCCGAGCCAGCCACCCCCTCCACTGGAACCGCCAAGACCCACAGAGCTCAGGGGTCTTGTTACCGTGAGCCTGGCCATTGCCTGAGCTGCACCTTAACTGCTAGCCCAGCAGCTGGGGAGGGTTTGCCCCAGCTCCCCCAGGCCCCAGGCAGGGTAGCTGAACAGTTCCAGCCTCCCTGGCACAAAGGAACCCCCCCCCCCACACACACACCCTCCCTCCAGGCAGCACCCAGTGCTGTGTTTACACAGAGCTGTGTGCAGATTAGTGGGTAACCAGGGAAAGTGTTTGCTTCCGGGGGCGGCCTGGGAGCCATCTGTCCTGTGGAGAGAACACGCCCCCCCCCCCCCCCCAGTGTCCCAGCAGCCTTGGCTCTCTCAGCTGCTGCCACCTCTCTTGGCCAGAGGGAACCTGGAGCTGACACTCTGGGTGGCTCAGAGAGATAGACAGACATGGAGGCAGACAGAGGGCTTCCCTTCCTTACTCCACCCTACTTGTCCCTGTCTGTCCCTCCTCTTCCCCACCAGACCGTGACTGTGACTGTGCTTTCACGGACCAGAGGCCACCACCATGCCCCCGGGGTGTCCTGAAGGGCACAGGTCTCCTTTCGATGTTCTGGGGCCCTTGGGTGAAGAGGCAGGTGACAATGGCTACTGACAGAGTGATGGTGAGGGGGGCACAGTGCCCCCTGCTACAACCCCACCCATTGTCTTGTTATTTAACAGGAAAGAGAGCTGGAGAGCAAGAGAGGAAACACACCATACCACCCCCTGGCTACTACTGTGCCATTTCTGCTGCTCCCACAGGTGCTGGGACTTGAGCCTGGGGCCCCATGCACAGCAAGGCGATGCCAATGGAGGCGGTGGGAGGCCCTGCCCGGGGCGTGGGAAGCTTCTGCGCCACGGGAAGCCAGCCATGGCTGGGGCATCATGGTACTTTTCTTGGGACCAGCCTTGTCTTCCAGAGCTGTCCCGGGCACTTCTGGGTCTCTTCCCTGAACCTGGGAAGGTGACATCACAGCCACCTGTCTGAAGGGGCTGCAGTTGTTCTCTGAGGCCCTGGATCCAGCCGCACTTGACCTCCACCCTTCCCCTTTCCCCATGAGAAAGTCCCTGGAAGTCTTTACTTATTTTCCCTTTTGTTGCCCTTGTTTTTTATTGTTGTTGTTATTGATGCCGTTATTAGGACAGAGAGAAATGGAGAGAGGAGGGGAAGACAGAGAGGGCGAGAGAAAGATAGACACCTGCAGACCTGCTTCACCACCTGTGAAGCGACTCCCCTGCAGGCGGGGAACCGGGGGTTTGAATCAGGATTCTTACACCACGTGCACTTAACCTGCTGTGCTACTGCCCAATTCCCTGGAAAAGTCTTGACTGGCTCCGCAGTGCCCAGGAAGACTTGAGTTGAGCAGATCGAGGCGGCGGCAGCTGTAGCCCTGGGAGTCTGCTGTTAACCTCTGTCCGTTTTGTTAATTCCATGACAACAGGGTGGGGAGACAGCCCAGAGCTGGCGTTGCCAGACATGGGGCCCTAGTCTCGTGACTCGCCCAGCCGCTTCGTGCCAGGGCCTGGGGGATGGGGCAGCCCCGAGGTGCTCAGACATGCCACCCAGGTGCCTCACGCCTGGGCCACTTCACTTCTGCCCCCACTCCAGCCTGCCCAAGGACGTTTGCGCAGTGGCCCACAAAGACCCTGCCCCCACGGCCACGTGGAGTCCCACGTGGAGCCCACACTCACAGATGGACACTTGCTCACACAGACGTCCACATGCCGGGAGGCCAGGAGGTGATCACCCAGGAGCACATGCCTTCCCACACCTGAGGCCCTGGGTTCGAGCCCCACAGATGGTGAAGCAGTGCCATGGGGGCTCTATGTCTCTCCCCGCAAAGCGGGGGGTGTGGGGATGGGGGAGTGTGTCGGGCCCTGGAAGCCACCGGGTCTGGTGCAGACTTGTCACAGGGACACCAGTGAACACTGTACAGCTGGTGTCACGGCCAAGCAGGTTAGAAATCTAACAAGGCTCTAGGCAGGAGATAGGCCCTGTTCCCTGTGCTAAAATGATGAAAACATGGCAGCTGGGGTGGCCCAGGACACAGCCGCTAGGCAGACACACAGCCAGTGCGCCCCTCCACCCTGCACCTCTCAGTGGGTGGAGAGCACACTTTTCCGTGGGCAAGGACCTGGGTGTGAGCCCCGGTCCCCACCTGTAGGGGGAGCTTCACGAGCGGTGGAGCAGGGCTGCAGGTCTTATCTCCCCTTCAATTTTTCTGTTTTAATAAAAAAATTTAAAAAATTTTTAAAAATTGGCCGCCAGGAGTGGTGGATTCATTGTGTTGGCACCAGTGACAGTAACCCTGGTGACAATAATTTAAAAAAAAGAAAGTAAAGGGGGTGGTAGCACACCCGGTTCAGTGCATATAGTACAAAGCGCCAAGGACCCAGGCTTGAGGCCCAGCTCCCCTCCTATGGGGTAGGCAGGGGACAACTCTTCCAAGCAGTGAAGCAGGTCTGCGGGTGTCTTTCTTCCCTGCCCTCTCAATTTCTGTTTTATTGAATGAAAAGGGGGAAAAAAAGGCCACCAGAAGCAGTGGATTCAGCAACTGGAGGCAGAGAGAGAGAGGGAGAGCCCCCTCTTAATACTTTTTAAAAAATACTTATTGGTGGTCCAGGAGGTGGCACAGTGATAAAGTTTTGGACTCTCAAGCATGAGGCCCTGAGTTCGATCCCTGGCAGCACGTGTGCCAGTGATGCCTGATTCTTCTATTTTTCTCATAAATAAAATCTTAAAAAAAATACTTATTGGATAGGACAGATAAACTGAGAGGGGAGGTAGAGATGAGAGGGAGACAGAGAAGTATCTGCAGCCCTGCTTCACCACTCGTGAACCTTCCCTTTAGGTGGGGACCAGCAGCTCGAACCCAGGTCCTTGTGCACTGTCATGTGTATCTTCAACCAGGTGTGACATCCCCCGCCCCTTGTCTCCTTGAGGTGGGGGAACAATGAGGGGGCCCAGGGTGGGGTCATGGTGAGGAGGGTGGGCCTACAGGTCCCAGTTGACTCCGGCTGAGCCCTGCAGCTGGGGCCTGGCTGGGAGTCAACCCCGCCCCCATCAGTGGCAGCCTCCCGTCACTGCCACTCAGGTGCCCAGGGTCTGGTTTCCGCTCCTCTGGGGTCATAAATGCTCTTTATTTATTTACTTATTTTTGCCTCCAGGGTTATCACTGGGGCTCGGTGCCTTCACTATGAATCCACTGCTCTTGGAGGCCATTTTTCCCAAATTGTTGCCCTTGTTGTTATTGCTGCTGCAGTTGTTGGATAGGACAAAGAGAAATGGAGAGAGGAGGGGAAGGCAGAGGGGGAGAGAAAGACAGACACCTGCAGACCTGCTTCACTGCCTGTGAAGTGACTCCCCTGCAGGTGGGGAGCCAGGGGCTCGAACCAGGATCCTTACATCGGTCCTTGTACTTTGTATCATGTGTGCTTAGCCCGCTGTGCCATCACCCCCCCCTTAGATGATCTTTAAAATGGACGACCCTGCCCCATTCACCCCCATACCTGTGTGTGTGTGTGGGGGGAAGTGTGAAGAGGCGCAGAGCAAGCAGCAGGCCTCCCCATCCCAGCTGTAAGGTTTAATTTCTCCAGTGAAAGGCTTCCTGGGCAGACCCCAGGGAAGGGAAGTGGGGCCTGCACCCCAAGTCCAGTCTTGTGTTTTTCACTCTGTGCTTCAGACTCCACAGCAGACCACGTGCTTTTGGGAAGAAGTCCACTTGCAAAAATGGGGTACCCCACCACCACACGGAGAGGGCCTGTGTGCCCTGGGCAATAAGTACACTTGAGATGGGCAGGACGGGGGCCCTTCACGCTGCCCGTGGCCCCCCTCCCTTGTCAGTGGCCTGCAGATGGGGCTTCTCCTCTTTCCTGTCCCCCTGGCCAGGTGGAGTGGGCATGGAGCCCTCTCTTGGGAGTCCGCAGAGCCTTGGTCCCAGCACTGTGGCCGTGGGGCTGGAGGCAGGGTCCCAGCTGGTAGCCTCCCCAGGTGCAGGCCTTGGAGTCCAGGAGCAGGGTGGCAGCGACAGTGGCCAGTGAGGACGCTCCAGCCCAGCAGGGAACATTACCCGCTGGGCGCAGACACCTCTGGGCCACACTTAGCTGACTAGTGAGCCCCGTGGAGGGCAGGAACCCACCTTCTGGGACTGCCCAGCCCAGGGGACGACACCAGGTGATGGTCGAGGCCGCACGTGCAGTTAGTTCTCTTTGGTTGTGGGGAGGCCGGAGCTGGGCCTGTCTGTCTCCGGGGCAGGGAGAAGGCCATGGGTGCCCTGGCGCTGTGGGGCAGGTGGGTCTACTCCCCTCACCCCGGGCCACTGTGGCAAGGGCTTGGGATGGCCGAGAGAGATGCGTGGTACTGCCTGCTGGCCTTCCACATCCACCTGCAGCCGCTGAGTCCAGAGCCTCTAGAACCATCTTCCAGGCCAGCATTGTTGCTCCCGTGCTGCCCGCCAGGAGCCTTGGTGTGGAACGCGGGGCTGAGGTATCTGAGAGGTTTCACTTCTGTGGAGAGAGAAGGGAACTGGGCAAACCCTGGGGCTGTGCGCTGGCTTCCCCAGAGCTGGGCAAGCTGAGCGGGAGAAAAGGCACCTGGCACCTGAGGGGGGGTGTCCCCACGCCCTGTTGGGCTCCTGCTGTCTGTTCTGGGCATACAGAGACAGGACTGGCCACCAGCACCGACTTGTCATTCAAGGCCCAGAGATGGGCCCCCCAAAACCACCAGCCACTCAGGAAGGGCGAGGCCAGATCCCTGGGTACTGGGAACATAGCAGCCCATCATGGAAGACACCCCAGAATAATCCAATTTGGAAAGAATTTAATTAACAAAATAAAATGGAGGTAATAGCCCCAGAGGCCGGCCGATGCCCCTACCCTGACAGGCCCAGGGGGCTGTGGGAGCAGGTCTGGCCTTGGCCCCTGGAACCCTCCACGGCCGCCACCTCATCCCCGTGTCTGCTTCCGTGCGGGCGCTGGCTTGGCACATTCAAGCATGCAAAGCGGGTCCCGGGGCTTCACCAAACATTTAGTTTTGGCAAGAAAGAGAAAAACCGACAGAAAGCTAAAGTGGTAAGCAGGGTCAGAAGCACTGAAAGAAAACCACGTATTTCCCCACAGCGTGGGGTGGACTAGGGCTACGGTCTCGGTTTGTTGTGTTTGCTTGTCAAGTCTCTGCCGTCCTCTCCCCAAGTCGGGTCAGAATTCATCGGTTCACAGCAGCTGTGGCAGTGTGACACACGCCCCGCCGTCGGGCTCCATGGCTGCTCAGTCCGTCCGCAGGACCATGGGGGGTTGCTCACTCTCCTCCTCCAGCCGCAAGGCGCTGGCCTCCTCTTCCAGGCAGGCTCCGCCTACGGCACCCAGTTCCTCCGTGTAGGCTGTGAGGAGACACAGGGAGAGACACGGGAGACACAGGTCAGCCCGGGTGGGGCTGTCTGCACAGGCACAGAGTCTCCTGGGGCTCTGGGCATCTGACAGGACATGGCAGACATCTGCACTTGTGTTCCTGCCTCTGACCCCAAGGGTCTCTCCCAGAAGGCCCCCCGCGCTGCTCCCTGCCACGCGCTCCTCCATAAAGCTGGGCTCCCGCAGACCTGGCCCCCACAGCCCGGCAACCCCGAGGCACAACCCTCACCAAGCCTGGTGGGTGATGCTGGTGCGTGGGCACCCCTGGCGGTGGGTGTGCTGTAGGTCTGTGTCACCAGGGGACAGTCATGGGAGGCCGAGTCCAGGATCTCGTTGGTGGTCTCCATACTGCCATCCAGCCTGTGGGAGGAGAGTGTGTGAGGGGGCTGGAGGCGGGAGTGTGGGGCACCTCCCACAGGGAGACAGGACAGCTCCAGAGGACAGCCCTCTCTCAGGCTTGGTGGCAGGAAGGGAGCTGGCAGCAAGGGCCCCCAGCACTACCAGCAACAGCAGCTTCTGGGGGGCACAGAAGACCCTGAGGCGCGGCTTCCCCAAACCGCCTCCTTCTGTCATTTAACATTTTGGGGAGTTGGGCGGACTGCACGGGGCTGGGCTGTGGCATACATATCACAGTGTGCAATGACCTGGGTTCGAGCCCCAAGGGGGAAACTTCACACGTGGTGAAGCAAGACTGCAAGTGTCTCTTTCCCTCTATAACCCCCCTTGTCTTCTGCCTCATCAAATAAAATAGAAAGAAGAAAAGAGAAAGAAAGAATGGATGCCAGGAGCAGTGGATTTTCAGTGCAGACACTGGATCCCAGCAATAAACCCTGATGGCAATAGCAACGAACCTCAGAAAGTACAGCAAAAAGTCGTTTTTACGAGAGACAGGGAGCAGGAGCGCGGGCACGTGAGGAGCGGGACGGAATCCAGGGCCTCGTCATACAAGCCCTGTGTTCTGCTGCTGAGCCCAGAGGCCACAGCCCTGAGGCTTCCCCCAGTGCCGCCAGGACTGTGCTCAAACCTGGGTCCTCCTGATGGCACCCTGGTGCACCTGCCACCCTTCCCAGCAGTGCCCCCAGTGGGCAGGGCTCACTGGGTGGGGGCTTACTTGTGCTGCTTCATGAGGGCACACTCGCCCCCCTCCTGGGGGTCCAGGTTGTACATGTACAGGTAGCCGTCGGAGGCGCCTACCAGCAGCCGGGGAATCTTCTGGATTCTGGGAGAAGAGCAGCAGGTTTGAGGCTGCGTCCTCCCAGCAGCCTCTGCCAGGTCTGCGGGGTCCCCGGAGCCCCCGGGATGAGCCACCACCGCTCAGATGACAGGCAAGCTTGTGCCAGGATGGCAGAGGCTCAGGGAACACGGCAACCCCCCAGCATAGACACGAGGGTCAGGAGGACGTGGCCACCCCACACCCTGGATGCAGTGGCACTCCTGCGCTCGAGGCCTGAGCACCACTAAGGCAGTCCACGCCTGCAGACGCACTTGGCAGAGGCCGTGTGGACTGTCGTCGAGGTGCCGGGAACCCACGGGCCCCCACGCTCACGCCCACTCACGTGGCCAGCGAGCAGATGTTCTTGTGGCCGCAGAAAGGCAGGCGCACGGTGGCGAAGGCCCGGCCCTGGTTGAACATCTCGGTGACCTGTGAGGGCAGGTAGCTCGTGGACGCCATCAGTACCTTTCCAAAGTAGCCGGTCCAGGTGGTAGGTTCCTCCTGCGGCCTGCGGGGGAGGGGAGGACAGGAGGATAAGACAGGCCCACCCAACAGGTCTGCCCACCCTGCCAGCGCCCAGGGAGAACTCCTCATGCTGCTGGGAGGGGGTGGGAGCCACGGCCTCTGCAGTGTCTGCAGGCGAGGCCTCTGGGGGTCAGCCCTGGGTGCCGTCAGTCTCCAGGCCCCGCTGGCCGGTCACATGGGGGTCCCCTGGCCTCTCGGCTCCTAAGCTCCAACTCTCCACCTATGGTTTCCCAGGCTGCCAACCTGGCATCTCTGAGGGAACGTGTCTCTGCGGGAGACGTGGGGGAGAGGGTCCTTGTGTTTCTAGAGCCCACCCCCCACCCACACAGCAGCGACACAACCTGCCAGACAGCGAGTGCCGGCCGTGCCTGCACTTCCACGGGCCTGTGCCTCCCTCCCCGTGGCCCACGCCACACTCCCGCCCTTGTGTGCGGGCCAGAAAGCCCCATGTCTCTCTGTGTGCGGAGACTCACTTGTCCTTCACGGCCTCCAGTTTGAAGATGTGCACCGTCTCTGTGTTGCTGGACGCTGAGAGGAACACGCCATCCATGCTGAAGGCCAGCGAGCAGATGCTCACACACCTGCGGGGAGACGGGGCAGGAGTCACCCCAAATAGCAGACGTGCTCCATCAGCTAGAGGCGCCAGCCCTCCCCAGGGACCCTCAGCAGAAATCTCTGGGCTTAGAGCAGCCAGCAGAGTCCCCGAGACACTCAAGACATGAGAAGGGACGGGCGAGAGCAGAGCTGTGGAGCTGCCTGCCAAGCCTCTCTGAGTATCTTGAAAGCCACCACGCACATATAGTGCTAAGCGCAAGCACTCGGGTAAGGATCTGGGTTCGAGCCCCCAGCTCTCCACCCGCAGGGGGAGCGCTCCACAAATGGTGAGGCAGGTCTCTCCTTCTCTGAGTCCCTCTCTGAATCTTCATCTCTCAACATCTCTCCCTCCTATCAAATAAAATAGAGAATAAAGAAAAAGGGAAAAGCAGACTCCAGGAGCTGTAGATTCATAGTGTGGGCACCGAGCCCCAGCGATGACCCCAGAGTGAAAACAGCCACTGCAGGGGCTGGGTGGAGGCATGGCTGGCTGAGCGCACATGCTACCATGGGCAAAGACCTGGGTTCAAGCCCCAGGTCACCACCTGCAGGGCAGCCCCTTTGGAAGAATGTATGGAGAGTCCTTAAACAAATAAAAATAGGGAGCTGGGCAGTAGCACAGTGGGTTAAGTGTACATGGCACAAAGCGCAAGGACTGGCTCAAGGATCCCAGTTCGAGCCCCAGCTCCCCACCTGCAGGGGAGTCGCTTCACAGGCAGTGAAACAGGTCTGCAGGTGTCTTTTTAAAAAAAATTTTTATTTATTCCCTTTTGTTGCCCTTTTTATTGTTATAGTTATTGTTGTTACTGATATCATTATTGTTGGATAGAACAGAGAGAAATGGAGAAAGGAGGGGAAGACAGAGAGGGGGAGAGAAAGACAGACACCTGCAGACCTGCTTCACCGCCTGTGAAGCGACTCCCCTGCAGGTGGGGAGCCGGGGGCTCGAACCGGGATCCTTATGCCGGTCCTTGTGCTTTGCAGCCACCTGCGCTTAACCAACTGTGCTACTGCCTGACTCCCAGGTGTCTTTCTCTCCCCGTCATCCCCTTCTCTCTCCATTTCTCTCTGTCCTATCCAACAACAAAGACAGCAATAACAACAATAGTAATAAACACAACAATGATAAAACAAGGGCAACAAAAGGGAAAAAAATAGCTTCCAGGAGCAGTGGATTCGTGGTGCAGGCGCCAAGCCCCAGTGATAATCCTGGAGGCAAAAAAAAAAAAAAAATTATATATCTATATCTATAAAATTACCTGGTGATGCAGCAATACCACTCTTAGGCATTTATCCAGTGGACACTCATAAACACTAATTTGAAAGGTATCTCTCTTTCCCTTTTTCCCCTCTCAATTTCTGTCTCTATCCAATTAAAAAAAAAAAAAAGGCACCATAGGACTCTGGAGCCATCAGACCCTGGCATCGTCGCCTGGAAAGCCAGGACCTCAGCCCATGTGGTGCCGTGCACCCAGGGTGCAGAGCTCTGGGCTCACTCAGAAGGTTCCAGAAAGGTGTACAGGGGCCGGGAACTGCCTGGGGCTGGTGGTGTGGTTGGGTTGTAAGCAGAGGAGAGCAGTGCCGGGTGGAGGGCGGCCACCGGGACTGCCGTCTGCTGTGGAGAGCCCGCCACCACCCATGGCAGCAGACAACAGAGGACCAAACCCTGAGAGACACTGTAGAGCCGCCCCAACGCCCACAGTACCTCTTCACCCCTCTCCGAAATTCAAAGAGCTTCTGTCCCTCTGGAATGGAAAACACCCGGATCACGGTCCCCTGTGTAAGGAGAGAAGAACATGAGCCAAGTGAGTGAGGTGAGTTCTTTCCATGGCTCTTACGTGGGACAGATGGCGAGTCACGCGGCAGCATCCCTGGGCCATTGCATGTGGCTGCCCTGCACAGGCTGGGAAATGCTGTAGGAGTTAGGGGCCTGAGGCGGCAGGAACGGGAAGGGGACAGGGGTCATCAGGAACCCGCCCACCCGCGGGGACCCACCTTCTCGGACGCTGTGGCCAGCTTGGTCCCGCTGGCGTCAAAGGCCAGAGCCGCCAGTGGGCTGTCGTGCGCAGGAATCATGTTGGCTGCCCTCTGTGAAGACATCCAATTCATGGGAGGGGCCGGCGGGCAGGGGACGGGGGTGGGGACAGGGATGGGAGGCAGGGGCAAAGGCCAGAGGACAAAGGGCAGGGGGTGGGCGGTCAGAAGGCTCACCAGGTTGATGGTGTCAAAGACCTGCACCTCGCCGATGCTGGCGCTGCCTGGGTAGGCCAGGTAGCAGTTGTCGTTGTTGATGGACAACGCACACAGGCCTGGTGGGAGGGTGGCTCAGTGGGCTGCAGTCCACACCTCAGCCCCCCGGCCCCCAGGCCGCCTGCTCACCTGCGGGGTTTGGGGGCGTCTCCCTGATGGTGTGCAGCACTTTCATGTCCCGGATG
The DNA here is from genome assembly GCF_950295315.1 of Erinaceus europaeus. Taxonomy (NCBI): domain Eukaryota; kingdom Metazoa; phylum Chordata; class Mammalia; order Eulipotyphla; family Erinaceidae; genus Erinaceus; species Erinaceus europaeus. The sequence continues at coordinate 22,760,417 of NC_080176.1, read as the reverse complement.
TTGTGGATGTACAGGGCCTCCTCTAGGCACACGATCAGCCTCTGGGGGCGGGGGGTGCCACAGTGAAGCCCAGCGTCTGTCTGTCCCCTCTTTTTCCTGACCCCCCGGACCTGTGTTCACGGCCCCGGCATGGGCAGGAGGGAGGAGGCCTCACCTGCCGGTTGAGCTTCACCGCCAGGATGGTGTTGGAGTAGCTGTAGTTGCAGATCTCTGTGCCCTTCTTGAAGTGGCAGACCTTCAGCTTCCGGGGTGCCTTGAGGCTGACAATGGCCACCAGGCTGGAGGAGAACAGCCTCTCCACGATGCACACGTCTTCCGTGTCGGCTGCGGGGAGCGGGTGGGCCTGCTTTCACGCCTGTGCACACACACACACACACACACACACACGCGCGCACACACGCGCACACACGTCCTCGTCGGCTGGGAGGGGGCATCAGGCAATGGCCCGTGTGGCACTGTCATACATGTACACACAGACACACATGTGTAACCCGTGACTTAGGCACAGACAGCCGTGCAGGGCTCCTGCGTCACCCAGAGGCCCTGTGGCCCTGGCAGATTGTCCTCGACCCCAGGCCCTCCCACTGCGGTCGGGCACCACATGCCTGGGTGTCCAGAGCAGGGAGGTGCCCCGGGGGTGGGCTCCTTGGAAACCAGATTCTAAGGACCCTAACTCCAGAGGTGGGCAGGAGTGCACCTGGCTGAGCGCACACATTACAATGTGCAGGGACCCGGGTTCAAGCACCCGGTCCCCACCTGCAGGGGGAAGCTTCGCAAGTGGTAAAGCAGGGCTGTAGGGGTCTCTCCTCTCTCTTTTCTCCCCCTCCATCTCCTCCCATCCTTCTCAACAGCTGTCTTTAGCTAGAATAAATTTTATTTTTACTTATTATTTAAAACATTTTTTTTTATATTTACTTATTTTCCCTTTTGTCACCCTTGGTGTATTATTATTATTATTATTGTTGTTGATATCATTGTTAGGACAGAGAGAAATGGAGAGAGATGGGAAGACAGAGAGGGGGAGAGCAAGATAGTGTGAAGTGAACTCCTGCAGGTGGGGAGCTATGGGATCGAACCGGGACCCTAAAGCCGGTCCTTGTGCTTCGTGCACTTAACCTGCTGTGCTACCGCCCCACTCCCTAGAATTTAAAAAAAATTATCTTTATTTATTGGATAGAGACAGCCAGAAATCAAGAGAGAAGAGGGTGACAGAGAGGGAGAGAGACAGAGAAACACCTGCAGTCCTGTTCACCACTTGTAAAGCTTTCCCTCTGCAGGTGGGGACTGGGGGGCTCGAACCTAGGTCTTTGCACATTGTAATACATGCGTTTAACCAGGTGCACCACCACCAGGCCCCTCTAGAATAAAATTTAAGTTAGGACACTTCAGCCAGACTGTCACCTTGCTCTTGCCCTTAGCAGCCCTTAGCACCTGACGCTAAGGGTCCATGCAAACCTGGGCTTCTCCCAGAACTCATGCACTGCCTCCTTGGCCTCCAGGTGGAGTCAGTGGGGAATAAGGATCTCGCTCCCCACTCGGCCAGTCCTCAGTGCTCAGCCCCGCCGCAAAACTGAATGGTGACCCCCTGAATCACACGGGGCTGGGAGCAGGTGGAGTTTCCCCAGACCCGGGGCCCAGTCTCTGTGCTGCCTGGCTCTGGGTGAGTGTCGGCACTGCTGAAGCAGGCCTGCCCCGGAGCTGGGGGGCCAGCAGGTGGAGGAGCCGACAGCACCCCACCTGGCAGGAGGCGGCCAGCAGACCTGGTGGCATCAGTTCTCCTGGTGCAGTGGGTACCTGTGCTGGGGGCAGCCCCGCAGGCCCTGTGCCTCCTGGAAACGGCCCCGAGGGGGCAAAGCCGTGAGTATCCAGGACCACACAGGGGACACCGAGCAGTCTTGCCGGGGCAGCAAGGCCGAGGCAGGACGCCACCCCACCTCACAGGTCAGAGTGAGGGGAAAGGGACTGCAAAAGGAAAATTCTGGGCGGAAGGCAGACAGCAGAGTGGTTTTGGCAGAGACTCTCCTGCCTGAGGCTCCCAGGCTCAATCCCAACCCAGAGCTGAGCAGGGCTCTGGTGGTAGTAACAACAACAACAATAATAGTAATAATACCCAACACATTAACAAAAGACAAATGTGCTAATGACACCACCCAGGGCAGAACTGCAAGGATGACCACAACAATACCCCGGCCAGGCCAGGCAGTGTCCGAGTGGGGCAGCTGCGGGAACCCTGGCCATGCGCTTGGCTGTGCTCGTCGGCCGCACTTGATGTGGACGGGGAAATGCCCGAGTCCATGGCTGCCAGGACACAGGAGCCCAAGGCCTGCAGGGGGGCGGGGAGGGGGCGCTGGCTCTTGGGGATGGGACATGGGGGGGCGGAGGAGTGGCACAGCACGCTTGTGGGGGCACCTTCACTTGCGGCAGGAGCCACACAGAGATCCTTCTCCAGACAATGATGGCTGACAGGGGCCGCTTCACAGGGGACCAGGGGACGGGAGCAGCCACCAGGCAGTGTTTGCCGCTGTCACGGGGCCCTCCGGGCTGAACTGCAGGGGCTGGCAGCACACACACCGGGGGCCAGGACATCTGCACCCTTCTCCCTCTAGGGCCCGAGCTGGGTTCCTGGACAGATGTGGCCCAGTGAGGACAGCAGAGTGTGTGGGGGCGGCGGGGGACCAGCATGCAGGACCCTGCTTCTCAACCGGCTGGAACCTGGACTCTACGACAGGGGTGGGTGCAGGGGCTGAGCTGTGCCAGCCCTCACTCCCCACCTGGATTCAGCAAACCTCACTTCCTGCTGGTCCACTCCCCTTCCTTGTAGGCCTCTGGGGGGACCAGGCACACAGGCAGGCTGCTCCCCCAGCAGGAAGAAGGGTGGACCCGGGGTGCGGTGTGCACAGGACCCGGAGGCCAGGGACCTGGGAAGAGGCCTCCAGGTGCACAGAGACCGAGCGGCCCCAGGCGGAAACACACCAAGGGGAGAACAGGAAATTAAAAGGGAGCCACAGCAGCAGAGAGACAGAGACAGGGAGAGACATGGCTCAGTTAGCAGTCCACAATGTCTGGCAACGTTTGGCAACTGAAAGTTTTATCTCGGGGTCCAGGCTCTCACGCATGAGGACTGAGTTTGACCTCTGCTTCTCTTCTCTCTTGTGAACAAATTAGAAAAAAGAAAACACCTTTATCTGTCTACTCCACCTTTCCACCTCCAGGAAGCCGCCGTGCGGCCGTGACTGGTGAGACAGCAGTAGAACGAGGGTCAGCCCTCTCCAACCCCCAAGCTCCACCGAGGAAGGAACAGGCCCTGGTGGCCCCTGGACACTCGGCTCACGGCCACAGCCGAAGCTCGTTCGGCCCACCCCCGGGAGACACAACACCGTCGCACAGCCCCACACACTGTGCAGCAGGGACGAGGCGGGTGTGGGTAGGTAGGCAGCCAGGAGGAGGTGGGCAAGTCTGCAGGCCCAGAGCTGCTCCCAGGCCTCTGGTGAGGTTGCTTCAGCCAGGAGGTGGGAGCTGGCACATGCCCCTGTGACATGGACGTGACAGTCCCCAGAAGAGACACCACACTAACATGCTGAGGTCAGGTGCGGGAGGTCGGAGACAGGGACGTGGGCCCCCAGCTGGACACAGCACTCCATGCCAAGGCCGGTGCCCAGTATGTGGGGTCCAGCAGGCCCTGAGGTGGCCAGGGTTGGGGGGGATACCTGCCGAGCTCTCATCTCTTCTCAGGAGCCCTTCCTCTCCTGAGCAGCCTCTCAGAGTGGGTGCCTCACACTTGCTGAGCTCCGGCTGCCCATGTCCCCCCACACCCCCCGCCCAGAACTCTTAAGGGCACACGCATGCTGAACCCATTCCTCTGGCAGGAGGCTCTGACCCTCCGCTCGGAATGAAAGCTCTTAATAGCAGGGGGATGGTCTGGGAGGTGGTGCAGTGGATAAGGCTTTGGATTTTCAAGCATGAAGTCCCGAGTTCAATCCATGGCAGCACATGTACCAGAGTGTTATCTGGTTCTTTCTCTCTCTCCTATCATTGCTCATGAATACATAAAACCTTAAAAAAAAAAAAAGAGCAGGGGGGCTGGGCTGGGTGAGGGCCAGCCGGAATGTCACAGACTCTCATGCCTAGGGGACCGGAGTCCCAGGCTCAGCCCGATACCACCTCGAACCAGAATTGAGCAGGGCTCTGGTTGGGGAAAATGATGGTAAAGGACAGGGTACAGCAGAAGAAAGCAGACTGTGGGGCCAGAATGTGCCGGACAGGAGAACGAGAACGCAGGCTGGGCAGCGTATCTGAGGCAGTGGAGGCCTCGCTCGAGAGCTGGTTTGAGAGTGTGTGCTCCGCCCTGGCCACGCCAGGGGCCTCCAGGGGAGGGCGGGAAGGGCAGCGGCAGGGCGACTGCCGGACTGTGTGTGTGACCCAGGCCTGAGCGTGGCCCCCACTGAAGTGCAAGTGTCTGAGCCATCTTCCCCGCCTTTCCTTTCTATCTCTGCCTTTTGACCCAGTGATGACAGAAGGAGAAAGGACAGAGAACACGTGTGTGGGGGAGGCCCACAGTGGCAGCACAGCAGATCTGCACGCCTGAAGCCACAGGTTCGGTCCCAGGGCCACCACGTGCCAGAGCTGGTTCTCGGCCCCTCTGTCCCTCATCAAATACTTGACAGACATGCACAGCCTCTGTCTTGCCTGACATGGCCGAATCGCAGTGCAGTGCTAGCTACTTATTTTTCTGGAGAGTGAGAAAGGATCAGAAGGGGGCTAGGTGGCCAAGCACTCACATAGTCTGCAAGGACCTGGGTTCAAGCCCCTGGTCCCCACCTTCAGAGAGACGAAGCTTCACGAGCGGTGGAGCAGGGGTGCAAGTGTCTCTCAATTTCCCCCTCCCCTCTCAATTTCTGTCTCGTCCAATAAACAAACAGATTTTAAAAAGAATCACAACATCGCTCAGGCACAAGTGGTGTCTGGGATGGAACCCGGATGCCCATGCCTTCTGGTCCTGTGTCCTCCCACTGTCCCCTCCTGGGCAGTCACGGTGCAGTGGCACAGTCTAGACATCGCGGGGACACAGGAGTGCGCCCGGGGAGGGAGAAGGACTCGGAGGAGAGCTTCCGGAAGGTGCAGATGCTGACAGCAGGGAGAGAAAAAACAAGAGAAGAACCTCGCGGAGCCACTGGTCAAAGGTTTTCTGTCTGTCTGCTGACACAAAAGGAGCAAGAAGCTGTCACAGCTGGTTCCCCAGCACCTGCCGGCTGGCCGGGCCCCACTTGAAGGCTGCCTGCCTGGGGCCTGGCCGCCCTGGTGCTGGGGCTCTTCTCTGGACGAGGCTGAGTCGTGAAGGAGACCTTTTATCTCCTCCATAAAAGGCCGCGGAAAAAGGAAGCAGAGGGGTTTACGAGCTTCAGTGGCACGCCACCACCGCTTTTTCTGTCACCAGGGTTGTGGCTACGACCAGGCGCCTGCACTGTAGACCCATCACCCCTCAAGGCCATGCCCACCCTGCCTTTCCCCCTTTTGCTTTTGATTGAGACAGAAACTGAGAGGGAAGAAGAGAGAAGGAGAAAGACAGAGACACCCGCAGCCCTGATCCACCATTTGTGAAGCCTCTCCCCTGAAGGTGGAGGCTGGGGGCCTGAATCCTGGTCCTCGTGCATGGTAACGTGCACTCTGCTTCCTGTCCACAGAAGTCCCTGGAAAGACAGGCACCGCAAGCCGGTAAGGAAACGTCCAGTTGCTACACTGATTCAACTCCAGGAAGCGCGAGGACCAGACCGGGGCGCCCTCGGGCCCTTCTCAGGCTGAGTCTCACATCACAGTCGGCACAGTGCTGCTCTCAGACTGTGACCCGGTCCGAGTCAGTCTTCCTCCACGCCCACGCCCACCCTCTCATAAGCAATGTGCCATCGGGACGGCCTCCCGGGGGCTCAGGCAGAGGAGCCAGGCCGGCGGCTTCCAGGATCACGGATCCTGTCAGAAATGGGCAGGACGCTGGGCACACGGCCCAGGACATACTGCATGACACTTGGCATCAGGGGCTGCCAGGGAGTGAGCGCAGCCCCCAAAGGCGTGGACACCTCTGAAGGGCGGCCTTCTCCAGGGAGGGCGGCTCCCAGGTCCTCAGGCCCGGGACAGAGCCGCCAGACCCCAAGGTGGACGTGGCATCTACACTGCACAACACCGTCACGGGGACAGGGCACTGACCCTCTGCGCGTGGACCAGCGGTCACTTCCACCTTCGCCCATTACACGTGGCAAGCTCCTGCTTTCTGGCACATTCTGCGGGTGGGAGGTCCACATGTACCATTGCAAACTCAGCAAGCACTACTGCACGTGCACACGCACATGCGTACGTGGCTGGGCACCCGTGTGAAGTCACACTGTAAATGACTGAGTGTGAGGAGGGTCTGGTGGGCCCCTGGGGGTCCGAGCAAGCTCAGTGCACTTGGAGCGTGGTGGCCGGGCCTTGGGGGGGTGGGACAGCACTTACTACACTCATAGATCTGCTCCAGCTTGTCCACAGATGAAAGTGAGAAGAACTTATAGCCAGACTTGCTGCCGACGGCCAGCGACCTGCAGAAGGGACAAGGACAGGACGGACAGAGGTGAGGGCCAGGGTGGCATGGAGGCCAGCCCTGCGGCCTTCTCAAGGTCAAGCAGAGACTAGCCACGGAAGGTACCTCCAGCCGGGGCGGCGTACAGGGAGCCGGGACACTGCGCCTGCCCCTCGGGTGAGCGGCAGAGAGACGGGGTGGTGGGGCCGGGAGGTGGGTGGCGGTGCCACGCAGGGGACGCAGATGCCAAAGGCCAAGGGGTTGCAACCAAGCAAAAACAGGGCTCATGCCAGGGGTCACTAAGCGAATGAAAACACGGGCTGCCCACCTCCTCCACATGCACAGAAGGGCACCCCAGGAAAATGCGCGACACCCCCAAAATGGCCACAGCTGGTCCTGGAAGTCTGAGCAGAAGCCAGATTCTGCTGTCTCTACAGGGAAGCCCTGGCTGACCCTGCTGCGAGCAGGTGGGGGCAGGGGTCGCCGGGAAGGGGGTGCTGAAAAGTGCTCCAAGGACGAGCAGAAGCCCAGGAAGACACACCCAGGAAGGCAGAAAAGGCAGCCAAGTCTCAGCACCCAGGGCTGTCAGGAGGCCATGGCTCTAAGCACCCCGACTCCCACTTTTTCTGGGACTGCGGGCTTGCTACCTCTGCAGGGGGAGGGGGCCCTGCATAGCCCACTGAAGGCCAGGGTGCAGGGCTGACCATGGTTACCTAAGCGTGCCCACCCAGCACAGCCAGCACAGCAGTGCCCCCACCACCCCTTGGCCTGGTGGCCACGTGCAGAAAGGTGTGGGGAGCTGGGGGGGGGGGTCCAGGGGTGCCACATGGCTGGGTCTGGGCTCTCGGCTGCGCCCACACTGACAGAGTGCTGCCTCTGGGGCGTGTGCACCAGGAGAGCTCCTCAGGGCATTCGGAGACTTGTCTGGGACATCAAACACGACAGCGGGCATTTCAATCCCAGGGTCTACAAAACCCACTGGATAGGGGTGGGGGGAGTCAGCATAAAGGTTCTGCAAAGAGACCATTGTACTTGTGCTTTCAGTCCAGGTTCAGTCCCCCTGCACCACCATAAACCAGAGCCGAGCAGTGCTCTGGTAAAAAGAAAATAGAGGGGAGGGGGTCGGGCGGTGACGCAGTGGGTTAAGCGCATGTGGCGCAAAGCGCAGGGACCGGAGTAAGGATCCCGGTTCGAGCCCCCGGCTCCCCACCTGCAGGGGAGTCACTTCACGGGCAGTGAAGCAGGTCTGCAGGTGTCTATCTTTCTCTCCCCTTCTCTGTCTTCTCCTCCTCTCTCCATTTCTCTCTGTCCTATCCAACAACGAATTGCGTCAACAAGGGCAATAATAATAACCACAACGAAGCTACAACAAGGGCAACAAAAGGGGAAAAAAAAAATGGCCTCCAGGAGCGGTGGATTCATGGTGCAGGCACCGAGCCCAGCAATAACCCTGGAGGAGGAAATAAATAAATAAATAAATAAGAAAATAGAGGGGAAAAAAGCAAATAAAAAAATATAAAGGAAATAAAAGTACAACTTAAAAAAAGAAAGAAAAAAAAAAAACTGACCAGGTACCACGAGTGGTAAGAAACAAGCGTGGGTCACACCAAGCAGAGCCGGGTTCAGGCCCCGGCCCCACTTGCACGGGAGGTGGTTTTGCAATTGGTGAAGCAGGCCGGCAGGTGTCTCTCTCCCTATTAGCCCCCCCCCCCAATTTCTCCATCTCTATCCAATACATAAATAAGAGTAAAAGAGAGAGAAAAAGGAGAAACAGAAAGAGAGGGCGAGATTGCCAGACACCATAGCACCCGCCATACATGGTTCTCTCAGGCAGTGTTGGGGCTCGAACCTAGGTCAGTGACTGCAGTGAAGTGTGCACTCTACCAGATGAGCAGCCCTCGGGCCCTGAGCTGATCACTTAAGCAAGCTCGCTTGTGACCCGACCTTTCTGCTCCCTAAGATGCCTACACGGGATCTGGCTCGGGGAGAAGTCGTCTCTCAGACTGGCAAGTGCAGGGCTGGTGGGCAGAGGGTACATGCGTCTGTCTGTCTGCTCAGGACTGCAGGGTGGTGAATGCTTTCACGGGGGTGGGGTCCTCTGACTGTCCCTCACTCCAAATGAGCAGAGACCAAAACACTGAGAAAGTGGGTGATGGGGGGCAAGAGGCGGCACACCTGGTAGAGTGCACACGTTACCATGTGTGAGGACTGAGGCTCAAGCCCCCGGCTCCCCACCTGCATGGGAGAGAGGCTTCACAGGCGGTGAAGCAGGTCTGCAGGTGTCTCGCTGTCTTTCCCTTCCCTCTCAGTTCCTCTCTGTCCTATCAAATAAAACATAATGGGGAAGGGAGGAATAAAAATGGCTGCTAGGTGTATATTCTTAGCGCTGGCACTGAGCTCTGGTTACGACCCTGGTGGCAATTAAAACAAAACAACAACAAAAAAACAAAACAAATCCTGAACACGCAGCAGGAAGGCCTTCAGCAGTTCTCCAACCTGCTGGACGTGAACAAACCCCGGGGCTCCATGGACAGGGGCACATGCTTTAGTGCGCAAGGACCTGGGTTCAAGCCCTGGACCCCCCAGCAGTGGGGAAGCTTCACAAGGGGTGGTGGAGCAGAGCTGTAGGTGTCTCCCACCCCCCACTTCCTCCCCAATTTCTTTCTCTAAAAAAAAAAAGAAATAAAGAAAACAAGCCCCAAATCACAGCGGGCCTGAGATGCCGGCTTCCCTCCAGGACCCTTGGAACCCAGTGGGCCCAGCGAGCACTGGGACAGCTGGTCCAGACCGTCGGCACAGGGGTTCGGCAGCCCCGGGGCTGTCACCTGGGAGGGCTGCAGCTTCACGTCTGGCTTCATATGCCCCACAGCCCCGCTCCACCACATGGCAGCGGGAGGTGTGACCCCCAGCCCGCCTTTCCCTCCACACCGGAGTGGGTGCCCGTCCCCCACCTGTGCGCCCCGGCTTCCCACAGAGGACGGAGCTCAGAGTCTGAAGGCACAGCCCAGGGGCTGATGGGAAGCATGAGTGCCACCCCTCATCCAATGCTCCTGCACTCACTCTGGCCAGCCCTGGCCACCTCCTCTCACGTCACTTCCTCTTACTCACGCCCCAGGACGGCTCTCCTCCCTTGAGGCCATCACTCATCACTCCTCTGCACCAGCCTCCAGGCCACCCCAACAAATGGCTCCACACCCAGCTGGGTCTGGACAGAGAGCGCCCCAAATCCTCATCCCCGAGGGGGCTTGCTCTCTTGCTCTCGCTCTCTCCCCTCGGCTCAGCAGCTCCAGGTGAGAGGCCTGGATCACTGCAGAGCTTTGCTTCTCGCTTCAGGAGGCCTCAGAAGTCCCCACGAGAACTTAGAGGTGGGAGAACAGGAAATGGGTGTGTGGGGGGAGGACCCCAAGATGAGGAAGAGACAGGTGCCAGACTCAAGGAGGGCAGGCGGGACTCGGGGGAGCAACCTGCTGCACGGTGCAGAGGGGGCAGGTCACTGGCGGGGACACTGGCCGCCCCTCAGAGCTCTGCCTGTGAGGTCCCCAGGAAGAGAGCCCTGGGTTGGGGGCGGACACATCCTATGTCTCCATCACCGAGCGCCAAGGCAGTGCTGAGGGTGTCCAAGCAGCGCCCCCCCCAACCTGACCCGGGACATGGGGAGGCGTGGGCCAGAGCACTCATGTGGGACCCCTGGTCACTGAGCCCTGACCATTTCCTGACCACCTGACTCCTAGCCCGACCCCCCATTCCATGACCCTGATTCCTAACCCCTGACCCTCACTCCATGACCCCAATTGCTAGCCTATGACCACTCCCTGATTCCTAACTGCTGACTCCTGACCCCCATTCCCTGACTCACTGATTCCTAGCTACTGACTTCCCATTCCCTGACCTCTGATCCCCTGAATCCTAGTCCCTGACACCCCCCATCTCTAGTCTCTGGGCAGCCCCCATCCTTTGATGCCCTGCCCCAGAACGCTGGCCCCGACCCCCTAGGCCCTGACCTCTGACCCACAGCCCCTGACACCTGATGATCAGAACCTGGATCCTGATCCGTGACCCCGAGGCCCTGGCCCCTGACCCCAATTACCTGGGCTTCGACCCCTGACCCCGAGTCCCTGGGCCCTGATCAGTCCCAGCCCCTGACCCCGCCCCAGTCTCTGGACCCTGACCCCCTGACCTCTGACCCCGAGACCCGGTGCGCTGACCCCCGCCCGGCCTTACGTGTTGTCCTGATTGAAGTTGGCGAACAGCAGCTGGCCGGCGCCGGCCTCGCCGCTCTGACTCGCCAGGTTCATGGTGGGCGCGGGACGGCGGGTCGGAGCGCTCAGGGTCGGCGCCGGGCCCCGCTGGCCGCCTCGCTGTCCGCCGCTCGCTGCCCGGGGATCAACCGCCGCCTCATCCCGGACCCGCTCTTGTTTATGCTCCGGAGCCGGGGCGCCCTGCGCGCCTGCGCGATCCCGCCCCTCGGACGCCCGGGCGCCCACTGCGCAGGCGCTGCGCGTAGCTCCCACCCCCTCACCTCTGGCCTGGGCGGGGTTTCCGGTAGAAGTCGCGCACGCGTGAGGACGCCGGGGGCGTGGGGGCAGACTGCTCATGCGCTCGGGAGGGGCTTCAGCCCCCAGCCTTATTATTCCCAGGCGGAGGCCCGCCGAACGCCAGGCTTCGTGCCGGGCGCCGAGCGCCGAGAGCATCGATTCGAGCGGCAACCCCTCCCCACCGCCGCGGGCTATTGTATCCCAATTTACAGATTTGAAAACTGAGGCTTAGCACCGGCCACTTGTTTGCCGGGGGTCAGAGCTGGCCCCTATTTCCTCAGTGGGGGAGTGCTCGCTGGGCTCCTGGGGGGAGGATTCGGCCTTAAACGCAGTCCTGCAGTCCTTCCTTCCTTCTGCAATATTTGGGGAGCCCCTTGGAGGTTTACTGAACAGACCTACCTTGGGGGAATATTTAAATGAACATATTTTGATGGAGGTGGGGGGCAACAAGAAACCATTTAAATTAGACTTAAGAGCCAGGGACTCAGTCATCAGTCAGAGAGGGCTCCCTGGAGGAGGTGAGAGTTGAGGTTTGAGTGATGGGTGGCAAAGCTGAGGGGAGGGGGAGTTCAGTGTGACAGACCCCGCCTCAGCCTGTGCCCCTGTGCCCTAGTGTGGCTGCAGACCCTAGAGCTGCCCAGCACTGACTGTCTGTCCTGGGCGTCTGTCCTAGGTGTTAGCCCTGGGAGTCTGTCCTGGGTATCTGTCCTGGGTGTCAGCTTTGGGAGGAGTCTGTCCTGGGTGTCAGCCCTGGGAGTCTGTCCAGGGAGTCTATCCTGGGAGTCTGTCCTAGGCATCTGTCCTGGGTGTCAGCCCTGGGTATCTGTCCTGGGCGTCTGTCCTGGGCGTCTGTCCTGGGTGTATGTCCTGGGTGTCAATCTTCGGCGTCTGTCCTGATGTGTCTGTCTGGGGCTCGAACCCATGTAGGGGCAGCTTAAGAGGCCCCACAGGCCTGTGAGATACCGACTTTCCTCCACTGGAGGTGCTGACGCCCAGCAGCACCCAGAGTTCACTGGAGACGGGCCAGGCTGGTGGCTGCGTGGCAGGTGGGACTTTGGGGGTCCCAGAAGGAAGCGCTGGGCTGTGTCTTCACACGCAAGCGAGACGCAGGCTTGTGCACCGGCGCTGTCAACACACCGGCCTCGAACCCCGAGCTGGGCTGCAGCAGAAACCAGAGCACCTGTTCATCCCCAGGAGTACTGGGGGACGGCCTCAGAGGAGGTGTCTGTGGGGACATGTCTCCAGGCGCGCCAGGACGACAAAGCAGCAAATGCAGGGCCTCACACCCACGAGCCTCCATCCTGGCGTGTGTGTGACAGAGAGAGAGGGGAACCCATGCTAGGCAGAGCCCAGGCCTCACCCCCGTGTAACACCACTTTGGAGGGTCCCTCTGTGCCTGTGTATGTGGTTGAGGGGTGTCACAGGGCTGCATCCTGGTGCCCCAATTTCCCCCCAGAGCCAGTGCTCTGCCCCCCAAGAGAAGAAAGATGGCGCGCTGTCAACAGAAGCCCCAGACCTGGTGGCCTCCAGCGGGACTTGCATGGTGAGGTCCTAGGGTTGAGTCCCTGCACCCCACATGCTGGCGATACCCCCCAATCCCCATCAATTACTAAATCATCTTTGTTTGTTTTGCGTTCAGGGTTATCACTTGGGTTCGGTGCCGAATCCACTGCTCCTGGTGGCCATTTTTTCCCATCTTATTGGATAGGACATGGAGAAATTGAGAGAGGAGGGGGAGACAGAGAGGGAGAGAGACAGAGAGACACCTGAAGACCTGCTTCACGGCGTGTGAAGCGACCCCACTGCAGGTGGGGAGCTGAGGGCCCGAACCCAGATGATTGTGCTTAGTTCTATGTATGCTTAATACGGTGCACCATCACCTGGCTCCCGATTAATCATCTTTCAGGGAGTCGGGCGGTAGCGCAGCGGGTTAAGCACACACAGCGCAAAGTGCAAGGACGGGCTAGAGGATCCCGGATGGAGCCCCCGCTCCCCGCCTGCAGGGGAGTCACGTTACAAGTGGTGAAGCAGGTCTGCAGGTGTCTATCTTTCTCTCCCCCTCTCTGTCTTCCCCTCCTCTCTCCATTTCTCTCTGTCCCATCCAACAATAGCAACAAGGGCAACAAAAGAGAAAAATAGCCTCCGGGAGCAGTGGATTCTTAGTTTAGGGACCAAGCCCCAGCGATAACCCTGGAGGCAAAAAACAAACAAACAAAACCAACCTTTCAAGGAGCACTGAAGGCACCTTCCCAGCCAGTCCTCACCTGTCCCTCCCCCAGCTGGACGCCCTCTGGGATGGGAGACAGAAAGTTGGTGCCTGCAGAGCTACCCTGGGGCCTCCACTCTGGGGGGACCTGTGAGGACACTTGCCCCACTTCTTCCTTGTTTGGGTGCTGGGGAGCGCTGGCAGGTTTGCACCCTGTGTCCAGCTCCCCTGGGCGGCTTGAGGGCACAATCCTGGTTGTCGTCTGCACCCCCTCGGGGCTTGGCCCAGGCCTCCACCTCCTGCTACAGTGCTCACACATTCCTCTTCCCCACGGCCCCATGCAGCACACCTGCTGTGGAGAAGGGCGTGAGCAAAGGGCCAGGGCAGGAACGGGCACAGGCAAGGGTTCGAGTCCTGGCTCAGGCTTCACCCTATAGGGCCAGAGGCACCTGAGGCAGCTCTACCATTGGGTCGCCAGGAGATCTAACCCCAAACTAAATGGAAACGAGAGATCTTTTTATAAATTTTTAAAAATATTTATTCATTTATTTATTCCCTTTTGTTGTCCTTGTTTTTTTGTTGTAGTTATTATTGTTGTTATTTATGTTGTCGTTGTTGGCTAGGACAGAGAGAAATTGAGAGAGGAGGGGAAGACAGAGAGGGGAGAGAAAGATAGACACCTGCAGACCTGCTTCACCGCCTGTGAAGCAACTCCCCTGCAGGTGGGGAGCCAGGGGCTCGAACTAGGATCCCTGGTCCTTGTGCTTTGCGCCACGTGCGCTTAACCTGCTGCGCTACCACCCAACTACATAAGTTGTTTTTTTTTTTTTTTTTTTTTTTGCCTCCAGGGTTATTGCTGGGGCTCGGTGCCTGCACCATGAATCCATTGCTCCTGGAGGCTGTTTTTTCCCCCTTTTGTGCCCTTGTTGTTGTAACCTTGTTGTGGTTATTATTGTTATTGTTGATGTCATTCGTTGTTGGATAGGACAGAGTGAAATGGAGAGAGGAGGGGAAGACAGAGAGGGAGAGAGAAAGACAGACACCTGCAGACCTGCTTCACCGCCTGTGAAGCGACACCCCTGGGATCGAACTGGGATCCTTACGCTGGTCCTTGCGCTTTGCGCCACATGTGCTTAACTTGCTGCACTACCACCCAACCCCCTCTTTTAAAGTTTTAAACCCAGAGCAGAGAATCATGCAGATATGAACCCCAGTTATAACACTCCTAAGAGAAAGGCGAAAAAGGGGCGAGAAAGAAAGAAAGATAGAAAAGGGGTGGGCCCCCATCTTGGCTGGAGCTTGTGAATCATGTGAAGTGAGATCAGCCAGAAAGAGAAGGCTGAACATGGGATGACCTCACTCACAGGCAGACGCTGAAAAACAAGATCAGAAGGGAAAACACTAAGCAGATCTTGGACAGGAGTTGGTATTTACTTTGGTATTGCACCAAAGTAAAAGACTCTGGTGGGGGGCAGGAGAGACACCATAATGGTTATGCAAAGAGACTCTTATGCCTGAGACTCCAAAGTCCCAGGTTCAAGCCCCCACACCACTGTAAGCCAGAGTTTAGCAGTGCTCTGGTTAAAAAAAAAAAAAAAAAAAAAGGACTTCCAGAGGCGGAGCTACGAGCAGCAGATCACTTTCTCTCCTCTCCTCTCCCGGATCAACTAGGAATACCAAAGGAGACCACCCGGACGGAAACAAGATAGGACTAGAATGACCACAGGAACCCAGTAAATCACCCGTGAGTACAAACACGCATGGCTGGTGACAGAGAGGAGAGAGGGGCCTAAGGAGAGATTAAGTGGCTGCTAACAGTTCAACAGTTTATCAGTGGAGACACCACCTCCAGTCTGCTCCACAACAAGGGGACAGCTGAAGGGAGGAAAGGACTCCCCAGAGACTCACCAAGTACAACTCTGAGTCTCCATTGCTACTACCCTCAGAATCTGGAGCAGCAAAAGGGAGGGACACCAGGGGACAGAGATCTAACCGGGAAACTCAGGAGAAGACCTATACCTCCCTGGCATAGCTGAGGGGCTGTGAAAGTCTCTTTGCATAACCACTGGTTTATCTCTGCCACACCCTGATTTATCTCTTGGTCAGGAGTCAGTGATTAAGCTAAGAAGCCTATTGACAGTTTAAAAGCCCTCAGGCACCCATAGCCTACAGGGAAGAAAAAAAAAAGAGGCTTTTACACCACTGAGCTCCAACTCAGGGATTGAAAAAACTGTTAACTTCCACCACGGTGAACCCTTTAATTAAATTGCTTAGACACAAGTCAATCCAGGCAATAGTGATCAATAATTTGAAAAGTACTGATAAAGGGAACTCATAACATAATATATAAAATGGTTAAAACAACAAGAAAAAATATTGGAGACTCGAACCAGGACAAGAGTCCAGCTAAAAGTCCTCCAGAGGGTGAAGCACAAAACAACGAGTTCAACATCCAAACATTAGCTAAGGAAATAATAACAGGAGTGAGTAAAGAATTTGAAAAAATTGTAATCAGAAATGCAGGAACAACAAATGAGAATATGGAAGAAAATTCTAATAACCTCATGGTTATTAGAGAGCTGAAAGCTGAAATCGCTGAGCTAAGAAGGCAACTAGCTGAACAAGCTAAAACAGTATCAGAGCAGGGCAACAAAATAGATGAACTCCAGAAAGCAGTAGAGGGCAGAGAGAATAGAATCTATGAGACTGAAGACAGAATTAGCAAGATTGAGGATGAATTAGAGACAACTAAAAAACAAGTAAGAGATCTCAAAAAGAGATTAAGAGATGCTGAAAACAACAACAGAGTCCTATGGGATGACTTCAAGAGAAACAATATACACATTATTGGCTTACCAGAGGAAGAAAGAGAAGGAGAGGAAGAAAGCATTCTCCAGGCCATGATAGCTGAAAATTTCTCTAGTCTAGACAACACCAAAGACATAAAGATTCAAGAAGCCCAGAGGGTCCCAAACAGAATTAACCCAGACCTAAAGACACCAAGACATGTCATACTTAGAATGGAAAGGAATAAGGATAAAGAAAGGATCCTCAAGGTGGCAAGAGAAAAACAAAGAGTCACCTACAAAGGAAAACCCATAAGATTAGCAGCAGACTTCTCCATACAAACACTACAGGCCAGAAGAGAATGGCAAGATATCTATCGAGTGCTCAATGAGAAAGGCTTTCAGCCAAGAATACTATATCCTGCTAGACTGTCATTCAGACTAGATGGAAGCATCAAAACCTTCTCAGACAAGCAACAGTTGAAGGAAGCAACCATCACCAAGCCTGCCCTGAAAGAAGTTCTGAAAGGTCTCCTATAAACAACCAGACCACCACAAATAGGACATATATCAAAACACTCTAAAACTCTACAAGAATGGCATTAAAATATCTTCAATCTTTGATATCAATAAATGTCAATGGCCTGAATTCACCTATTAAAAGACACAGAGTAGGAAGATGGATCAGAAAACACAACCCAACAATATGTTGTCTACAGGAAACCCACCTAACTCAACAAGAAAAACACAGACTTAAAGTGAAAGGATGGAAAACTATCATACAAGCCAATGGCCCACAAAAAAGGGCAGGAACAGCTATTCTCATATCTGACATGATAGACTTTAAAATAGATAAAATTTAAAAAGATAGGAATGGACACTACTTAATGCTCAGAGGATCAGTCAATCAAGAGGACTTAACAATTATTAATATCTATGCACCCAATGAGAAGCCATCTAAATACATCAAACTTCTACTGAAAGAGCTACAGCCATATATTAACAGTAACACAGTCATAGTAGGGGACTTCAACACCCCACTATCTCAACTTGACAGATCATCCAGGAAGAAAATCAGTAAAGACATAAGGGAGCTAAATGAAGAGATAGATAAACTAGAACTATTGGACATTTTCAGAGCCATTCATCCCAAGAAACTGGAATACACATTTTACTCAAATCCACATGGATCATTCTCAAGGATAGACCATATGTTAGGCCACAAAGACAGCATCAGCCAATTCAAGAGCACTGAAATCATCCCAAGCATCTTCTCAGACCACAGTGGAGTTAAACTAACACTTAACAATCAACAAAAGATTAGTAACAGTCCCAAAATGTGGAAGCTCAACAGTACACTTCTTAACAACTTCTGGGTCAAAGAGGAAATCAAGGAAGAAATCAAAATGTTTCAAGAGTTCAATGAAAATGAAGACACAAGCTATCAAAATATTTGGGACACAGCTAAAGCAGTCCTAAGAGGGAAGTTCATAGCTATACAAGCACACATTAGGAAACAAGAAAAGGCACAAATAAACAGCCTGATTGCACATCTTAAAGAACTAGAAGAAGAACAACAAAGGAATCCTAAAGCAACCAGAAGGACAGAAATCACTAAAGTTAGGGCAGAAATAAATAACATTGAGAATAGGAAAACCATACAAAAGATCAATGAAAGTAAATGTTGGTTCTTCGAAAGAGTAAACAAAATCGACAAACCTTTAGCCAGACTCACAAAACAAAAAAGGGAGAAGACCCAAATAAATCGGATAGTAAATGAAAGAGGAGATATCACAACAGACACCGCAGAAATTCAACATATCATGCGAGGCTTCTACGAACAACTATATGCCACCAAGCTAGAGAACCTGGAAGAAATGAATGATTTCCTAGATACCTACCAACTTCCAAAACTAAGTAAAGAGGAAGTGGATAACATGAACAGGCCCATCACAGCTAATGAAATTGAAACAGTTATCAAAAATCTTCCCAAAAATAAAAGTCCTGGACCAGATGGTTTTACAAATGAATTCTACAAAACTTTCAAAGAAGAACTAATACCTCTACTTTTAAAAGTCTTCCAGAATATTGAAGACACTGGAATACTCCCTGACAGCTTCTATGAAGCCAACATCACCCTGATACCAAAAGCAGACAGGGACACAACCAAAAAAGAAAACTACAGACCAATATCTCTGATGAACATAGATGCAAAAATATTGAACAAAATTCTAGCCAACCGGATACAGGATACAGCAGTATATCAAAAAGATGGTTCATCATGACCAAGTGGGGTTTATCCCAGGCATGCAAGGTTGCTTTAATATACGTAAGTCAATCAATGTGATCCACCACATCAACAAAAGCAAGACCAAAAACCACATGGTCATATCAATAGATGCACAGAAAGCCTTTGACAAAATACAACATCCCTTTATGGTCAAAACACTACAAAAAATGGGAATAGATGGAAAATTCCTGAAGATAGTGGAGTCTATATATAGCAAACCTACAGCCAACATCATACTCAATGGTGAAAAACTGGAAGCATTTCCCCTCAGATCAGGTACTAGACAGGGCTGCCCACTATCACCATTACTATTCAACATAGTGTTGGAAGTTCTTGCCATAGCAATCAGGCAGGAGCAAGGAATTCAAGGGATACAGATTGGAAGAGAAGAAGTCAAACTCTCCTTATTTGCAGATGACATGATAGTATACATGGAAAAACCTAAGGAATCCAGCAAGAAGCTTTTGGAAATCATCAGGCAATACAGTAATGTGTCAGGCTATAAAATTAACATTCAAAAGTCAGTAGCATTCCTCTATGCAAATACTAAGTTAGAAGAAATTGAAATCCAGAAATCAGTTCCTTTTTCTATAGCAACAAAACAATAAAATATCTAGGAATAAACCTAACCAAAGAAGTGAAAGACTTGTATACTGAAAATTATGAGTCACTACTCAAAGAAATTGAAAAAGACACAAAGAAGTGGAAAGATATTCCATGCTCATGGGTTGGAAGAATTAACATCATCAAAATGAATATATTACCCAGAGCCATCTACAAATTTAATGCTATCCCCATCAAGATCCCAAGCACATTTTTTAGGAGAATAGAACAAATGCTACAAATGTTTATCTGGAACCAGAAAAGACCTAGAATTGCCAAAAAAATCTTGAGAGAAAAGAACAGAACCGGAGGCATCACACTCCCAGATCTCAAACTGTATTATAGGGCCATTGTCATCAAAACTGCTTGGTACTGGAACATGAACAGATACACTGACCAGTGGAATAGAATTGAGAGTCCAGAAATGAGGCCCCACACCTATGGACATCTAATCTTTGACAAAGGGGCCCAGACTATTAAATGGGGAAAGCAGAGTCTCTTCAACAAATGGTGTTGGAAACAATGGGTTGAAGCATGCAGAAGAATGAAACTGAATCACTGTGTTTCACCTAATACAAAAGTAAATTCCAAGTGGATCAAGGACTTGGATGTTAGACCAGAAACTATCAGATACTTAGAGGAAAATATTGGTAGAACTTTTTTCCACATAAATTTTAAAGACATTTTCAATGAAACGAATCCAATTACAAGGAAGACTAAGGCAAGTATAAACCTATGGGACTACATCAAATTAAAAAAGCTTCTTCACAGCAAAAGAAACCACTACCCAAACCAAGAGACCCCTCACAGAGTGGGAGAAGATCTTTACATGCCATACATCAGATAAGAGTTTAATAACCAACATATATAAAGAGCTTGCCAGACTCAACAACAAGACAACAAATAACCCCATCCAAAAATGGGGGGAGCATATCTAGGAATAAACCTAACCAAAGAAGTGAAAGACTTGTATACTGAAAATTATGAGTCACTACTCAAAGAAATTGAAAAAGACACAAAGAAGTGGAAAGATATTCCATGCTCATGGGTTGGAAGAATTAACATCATCAAAATGAATATATTACCCAGAGCCATCTACAAATTTAATGCTATCCCCATCAAGATCCCAAGCACATTTTTTAGGAGAATAGAACAAATGCTACAAATGTTTATCTGGAACCAGAAAAGACCTAGAATTGCCAAAACAATCTTGAGAGAAAAGAACAGAACCGGAGGCATCACACTCCCAGATCTCAAACTGTATTATAGGGCCATTGTCATCAAAACTGCTTGGTACTGGAACATGAACAGACACACTGACCAGTGGAATAGAATTGAGAGCCCAGAAATGAGGCCCCACACCTATGGACATCTAATCTTTGACAAAGGGGCCCAGACTATTATATGGGGGAAGCAGAGTCTCTTCAACAAATGGTGTTGGAAACAATGGGTTGAAACATGCAGAAGAATGAAGCTGAATCACTGTATTTCACCAAATACAAAAGTAAATTCCAAGTGGATCAAGGACTTGGATGTTAGACCAGAAACTATCAGATACTTAGAGGAAAATATTGGAAGAACTTTTTTCCGCATAAATTTTAAAGACATTTTCAATGAAACGAATCCAATTACAAGGAAGACTAAGGCAAGTATAAACCTATGGGACTACATCAAATTAAAAAGCTTCTTCACAGCAAAAGAAACCACTACCCAAATCAAGAGACCCCTCACAGAATGGGAGAAGATCTTTACATGCCATACATCAGATAAGAGTTTAATAACCAACATATATAAAGAGCTTGCCAGACTCAACAACAAGACAACAAACAACCCCATCCAAAAGTGGGGGGAGGAATTGGACAGAATATTCACCACAGAAGAGATCCAAAAGGCCGAGAAACACATGAAAAAATGCTCCAAGTCTCTGATTGTCAGAGAAATGCAAATCAAGACAACAATGAGATATCACTTCACTCCTGTGAGAATGTCACACATCAGAAAAGGTAACAGCAGCAAATGCTGGAGAGGGTGTGGGGTCAAAGGAACCCTCCTGCACTGCTGGTGGGAATGTCAATTGGTCCAACCTCTGTGGAGAACAGTCTGGAGAACTCTCAGAAGGCTAGAAATGGACCTACCCTATGACCCTGCAATTCCCCTCCTGGGGATATATCCTAAGGAACCCAACACATCCATCCAAAAAGATCTGTGTACACATATGTTCTTGGCAGCACAATTTGTAATAGCCAAAACCTGGAAACAACCCAGGTGTCCAACAACAGATGAGTGGCTGAGCAAGTTGTGGTATATATACACAATGGAATACTACTCAGCTGTAAAAAATGGTGACTTCACCGTTTTCAGCCGATCTTGGATGGACCTTGAAAAAATCATGTTGAGTGAAATAAGTCAGAAACAGAAGGATGAATACGGGATGATCTCACTCTCAGGCAGAAGTTGAAAAACAAGATTAGAAAAGAAAACACAAGTCGAACCTGAAATGGAATTGGAGTATTACACCAAAGTAAAAGACTCTGGGGTGGGTGGGTGGGTAGGGAGAATACAGGTCCATGAAAAATGATGAATGAAATAGTGGGGGTTGTATTGCTAAATGGGAATCTGGGGAATGTTATGCATGTAAAAAAAAAAAAAAAAAAAGAAGTAGAAACGCAAAGCAGAAATTGACTGAGTTTGGAGTATGGCACCAAAGTAAGAAAGCAGAAGTATACTAGAGTTTGCAGTGAGTACCTCCCTAATACTTCCTCTCCACTTTTCCAAGCTTTGGGTCCATGATTGCTCAACAATTTGTTTGGCTTTGTATGTTAACTCTCTTTTCAGTCACCAGGTTCCAGGTGTCATCAGGATGCCGGCCAGACTTCCCTGGATTGAAGACACCACCAATGTGTCCTGGAGCTCAGCTTCCCCAGAGACCCATCCTACTAGGGAAAGAGAGAGGCAGACTGGGAGTATGGACCGACCAGTCAACGCCCATGTTCAGCGAGGAAGCAATTACAGAAGCCAGACCTTCTACCTTCTGCAACCCTCAATGACCCTGGGTCCATGCTCCCAGAGAGATAGAGAATGGGAAAGCTATCAGGGGAGGGGGTGGGTTATGGAGATTGGGTGGCGGGAATTCTGGGGAGTTGTACCCCTCCTACCCTATGGTTTTGTTAATTAATCCTTTCTTTAATAAAAAAAAAAAAAAGAAAAAAAAAAAGAAGGTGAGAGACAGAGAGAGAAGACACTACAGCATTGCTCAATGGTTCAGAAGCAAAAAAAAAAAAAAATGGGGGGAGGACTTGGACAGAATATTCACCACAGAAGAGATCCAAAAGGCTGAGAAACACATGAAAAAATGCTCCAAGTCTCTGATTGTCAGAGAAATGCAAATCAAGACAACAATGAGCTATCACTTCACTCCTGTGAGAATGTCATACATCAGAAAAGGTAACAGCAGCAAATTGGAGAGGGTGTGGGGTCAAAGGAACCCTCCTGCACTGCTGGTGGGAATGTCAATTGGTCCAACCTCTGTGGAGAACAGTCTGGAGAACTCTCAGAAGGCTAGAAATGGACCTACCCTATGACCCTGCAATTCCCCTCCTGGGGATATATCCTAAGGAACCCAACACATCCATCCAAAAAGATCTGTGTACACATATGTTCTTGGCAACACAATTTGTAATAGCCAAAACCTGGAAGCAACCCAGGTGTCCAACAACAGATGAGTGGCTGAGTAAGTTGTGGTATATATACACAATGGAATACTACTCAGCTGTAAAAAATGGTGACTTCACCGTTTTCAGCTGATCTTGGATGGACCTTGAAAAAATCATGTTGAGTGAAATAAGTCAGAAACAGAAGGATGAATATGGGATGATCTCACTCTCAGGCTGAAGTTGAAAAACAAGATTAGAAAAGAAAACACAAGTCGAACCTGAAATGGAATTGGAGTATTACACCAAAGTAAAAGACTCTGGGGTGGGTGGGTGGGTAGGGAGAATACAGGTCCATGAAAGATGATGAATGACATAGTGGGGGTTGTATTGTTAAATGGGAATCTGGGGAATGTTATGCATGTACAAACTGTTGTATTTACTTTTGAATGTAAAGCATTAATTCCCCAATAAAGAAATAAATTATTAAAAAAAAAAAGACTCTGGGGTTGGGGAGAGGGTTCAGGTCCTGGAACATGATAGCAGAGGAGGACCTAGTGGGGGTTGAATTGTTATGTGGAAATCTGGGAAATGTTATGCATTTACAAACTGTTGTATTTTACTGTCGACTGTAAACCATTAATCCCCCAATAGAGAAATTTTAGGAGGCTGGAAAGTAGCACAGCATGTTAACCGCATGTTAACCACAAAGCACAAGGACCAGCATAAGGATACCCATTTGAGCCCCCGGCTCCCCACCTGCAGGGGAGTTGCTTCACAAGTGGTGAAGCTGGTCTGCAGGTGTCTATCTTTCTCTCCCCCTCTCTGTTTTCCCCTCCTCTCTCCATTTCTCTCTGTCCTATCCAACAACAACGACAGCAATGACAACAACAATAATAACAACGATAAACAACAAGGACAACAAAATGGGGAAAATTGCTTCCAGGAGCAGTGGATTCGTGTGCAGGCACCGAGCCCCAGAGATAACCCTGGAGGCAACAACAACAACAACAACATAAATTTATTTATAATTTATTTCTTTATTGGGGAATTGATGTTTTACATTCAACAGTAAATACAATAGTTTGTACATGCATAACATTCCCCAGATTCCCATTTAGCAATACAACCCCCACTATGTCATTCATCATCTTTCATGGACCTGTATTCTCCCCACCCACCCACCCACCCACTCCAGAGTCTTTTACTTTGGTGCAATACGCCAATTCCATTTCAGGTTCTAATTGTGTTTTCTTTTCTAATCTTGTTTTTCAACTTCTGCCTGAGAGTGAGATCATCCCATATTCATCCTTCTGTTTCTGACTTGTTTCACTCAACATGATTTTTTCAAGGTCCATCCAAGATCCGCTGAAAACAGTGAAGTCACCATTTTTTTACAGCTGAAATAGTCCATTGTGTATATAGACCACAACTTGCTCAGCCACTCATCTGTTGTTGGACACCTGGGTTGCTTCCAGGTTTTGGCTATTACAAATTGTGCTGCCAAGAACATATGTGTACACAGATCTTTTTGGATGGATGTGTTGGGTTCCTTAGGATATATCCCCAGGAGGGGAACTGCAGGGTCATAGGGTAGGTCCATTTCTAGCCTTCTGAGAGTTCTCCAGACTGTTCTCCACAGAGGTTGGACCAATTGACATTCCCACCATCAGTGCAGGAGGGTTCCTTTGACCCCACACCCTCTCCAGCATTTGCTGCTGTTACTTTTTCTGATGTATGACATTCTCACAGGAGTGAAGTGATAGCTCATTGTTGTCTTGATTTGAATTTCTCTGACCATCAGAGACTTGAAGCATTTTTTCATGTGTTTCATGTGTTTCTCGGCCTTTTTTCTCCTCTTCTGTGGTGAATATTCTGTCCATGTCCTCCCCCCATTTTTGGATGGGGTTATTTGTTGTCTTGTTGTTGAGTCTGGCAAGCTCTTTATATATGTTGGTTATTAAACTCTTATCTGATGTATGGCATGTAAAGATCTTCTCCCACTCTGTGAGGGGTCTCTTGGTTTGGGTAGTGGTTTCTTTTGCTGTGAAGAAGCTTTTTAATTTGATGTAGTCCCATAGGTTTATACTTGCCTTAGTCTTCCTTGTAATTGGATTCGTTTCATTGAAAATGTCTTTAAAATTTATGTGGAAAAAAGTTCTGCCAATATTTTCCTCTAAGTATCTGATAGTTTGTGGTCTAACATCCAAGTCCTTGATCCACTTGGAATTTACTTTTGTATTTGGTGAAATACAGTGATTCAGTTTCATTCTTCTGCATGTTTCAACCCACTGTTTCCAACACCATTTGTTGAAGAGACTCTGCTTTCCCCATGTAATAGTCTGGGCCCCACAAAAGAAATTCAAAAGGAGGGCGGAGGGTAGATAGCACAATGGTTATACAAACAGACTCTCATTCCTGAGGTTCCAAAGTCCCATGTTCAAGCCCCCGCACCACCACATGCCAGAGCTGAACAGTGCTCTGGTAAAAAGAGAGAGAGAGAGAGAGAGAGAGAGAGAGATATTGAAAAGAAAGAAGGAGAGAAAGAAAGAAAGGAAGGAAGGAAGGAAGAAAGGAGTGGGGGAGGCTGAGTGGTGGCAAACTCAGTTAAGTGCACATAGTATTAAACGCAAGGGCTCTCACAAGAATCTGGGTTCGAGTCCTTGCTCCCCACCTTCAAGGAGGAAGCTTCCCCAGCAGTGAAGCAGGTAGGTCTGCAGGTGTCTCTCTCTTTCTCTTCTTCTCTAGCTCTGCTTCCTCTCTCAATGTCTCTCTGTCCTGTCCAGTAAAAAGGAAAAAACAATGGCTGCCAGGAGCAGTGGATTTGTTGTGCCAGCACCAAGCCCCATCGATAACCATGGAGGCAAAAAAAGAAAAAGGGGCTGGGGACACAGCATAATGGTTCTGCAAAAAGACATTCAGGCCTGAGGCACCCAAAATCCCAGGTTCAATTCCCAGCAGCAGCAGCATCAGCCAGGGCTGAGCAGGGCTCTGGTAAAAACAAAACAAACTTTATTGAAAAAGGAAGAAAGGGGGGGCTGGCGGTGGTGTGCCTGGTTGGGTGCACGTTACTATGCGTGAAGACCTTGGTTCAAACCCCTAGGATCCACCTGCAGGGGGAAAGCTTCACAAGCAGTGAATTAATGGCTGTGTACCCCCCCCACCCCCCTCTTCCCTCTCAATTTCTGTCTCTAGCCAGTAAATAATAAATTAAAAATAATAATCCTTGGGGGTCGGGTGGTAGCGCAGCAACTTAAGCTCACGTGGCACAAAGCGCAAGGACCAGCAGAAGGATCCCTGTTCGAGCCCCGCTTCACAGGGTAGGGGAATCGCTTCACAGGCGGTGAAGCAGGTCTGCAGGTGTCTATCTTTCTCTCCCCATCTCTGTCTTCCCCTCCTCTGTCCATTTCTCTCTGTCCTATCCAACAATAACGACATCAACAACAACAATAATAACCACAAGAAGGGAAACAAAAAGGGGGGAAAATGGCCTCCAAGAGCAGTGGATTCATGGTGCAGGCACTGAGCCCCAGCAATAACCCTGAAGGCAAAAATAATAGTAATAATAATGATAATTCTTTAAAAAAAAGAAAAAGGAAGGAAGGAAGGAATGGAGGAGGGAAGGAAAAATCTGAATTTTCGGGACCAGGTGGTGGCACACCTGGTTAAGTGCTCTCATTAAAGTGGCTGAGGACCTGGGTTCGAGTCCCCAGTCCTCCCCTGCAGGGAGAAAGCTTCATGAGTGGTGAAGCAGGGCTGCAGGAGTCTCTCTGTTTCTCTTCTTCTCTATCTCACCCCTACCTTTTGATTTCTGACTGTCTCTATCAAGTAAATAGAGATAATGAAAAGTTAAAAAAAATAAATATATACATTACCAAAAAAGGAGGAAATTGTGGTCTGGGAAGTGGCACAGTGGATAAAGCCCAAGATTCTCAACCATGAGGTCTGGAGTTCAATCCTCCAGCAGCACATGTACCAGAGCGACGTCTGGTTCTTTCTCTCTCTGCCTATCTTTCTCATGAATAAATAAATAAATTCTTAAAAAGAGAAAAAAGATCTGAATTTTCCAAAAGCAGTATTTACAGGAGACATTTCCCCTGTGGCCACTAGAGGGCAGCAAGACTCCGCACCTGGGCTGCCCAAACACAGTAGGGTGCCCTGCACCCCACTGGCAGCGGCAGCTTTGGCCTCCCGGGACTTCAGCCTCCCTGGGTGCAGGGGGGTACTGGCCTCATTCTGCCCACGTGGTGACACCTGTGTGTCCCAAAGCCTCGCCCGCCTGCAGCCTGGAGCTGTCCTTCCAGGGGAGCCTTCACGCGCTGGGTAGCTGTTTCTTTGCTCTCTGCCAAGGCTCTCGGGAACTCTCAGGTTCCTAGCATGTTCTTAGCATGTTCATAGCATGTTCTTAGCACACTGCCACCATTCCAGGGCTCCTGAGCCCATGTGCCGTCTCCCCTGCAGCTACGGTCTACCCTTTTCCTCTGGGGCTCGACTTTGGGTGGGAGTGTGATACTCGGGGACTCCCAGCAGAAGTGGATTTTTGAGCCTGTTTATTTTTTAATCTTTTACTTTTTCTCCAGGGTTGTCGCTGGGGTTCAGTGCCGCCACCACGAATCCACCGCTCCTGGAGACCATCTTTTCCATTCTATTGGGCAGGACAGAGAGGAACTGAGAGAAGAGGGGAGATAGAGAGGGAGATAGAGACACCTGCAGACCTGCTTTACCGCTCAGGGAGCTTCACACCCCGCCCCCTGCAGGTGGGGATATGGGGCTCCAACCTGGGTCCTTGCATTTGTGGTATGTGCGTGTAACTGAGTGTGTCGCCACCCCAGCCCCTTATTTATTTATTTATTTATTTATTTATTTATTTATTTATTTATTTATGAAGATAGAGGAGAGAGAAAGAACCAGACATCACTCTGGTACATGTGGTGCCAAGGATAGAACTCAGGACCTCACGGTTGAGAGTCCATTGCTTTATCCACAGTACCACCTCCCAGACGACTTTTTTTATTTTTTAAAATATGCATTTCATGGGGGCCGGGTGGTAGCGCAGCAGGTTAAGAGCAGGTGGCGAGATAACCAGTGTAAGGATCCTGGTTCGAGCCCTCGGCTCCCCACCTACTCGTGAAGCAGTGCCGGGGGCCAGCCCCAGCAGGTAGTTTGAGTAACCTAAAGAGGAGGGGTGTCGGTGCAGAATGAGAAAGAATGAGAGACGAGTGAGTTGATGCTGAATCAAGCTCAAGCAGACATCTCTGTCATACTCAAGCAGAACTTTTATTTTTATAGTCTCATAAGGCTTAGATCATTAAAACAAAAATCACCAAGACTTTGATTATTAATACAAAAATCACCAAGGCTTTAGTCACTAACAAAAATCACCAAGGCTTTGATTATTAAAACAAAAATCACCAAGTAAGAACAGCACAGGTAGGGAACACCTCCTGCTTTGTGGAACATTCACATTCTAGGGGCACTTTTCTTCCCAGAGATCACATCACAGTTTCTATGTCTTTTGTTATTCCTGTACCTGTGTGCTAGGCAGATGTCCTATTGATTAAGATTAATATTCTGCCTGTATGTTTATGCCATTTTTTTGCCCCTATGGAAGCCAGTGGTTCATAGAAAGTTCAAGCTTGTTATGTTTCTAGGGGCCTTAAACAAATTGAGTAGCATATTTTTCATAAAATCTATTCCATTGTTTGATCAAGGAGTTTTGTTTTGTTCCTTACTGAGAAGGCACCAAGGTGGTGCTGACCTGGCCAGCCTCTGCATAAAGTTCAGCTCTCTAGCTGGAATCCATCTTCTGTGTGTGCTCACTGTGTGACCTAGGTTCTCGTGTACTATTCCTGCATAAGGAGGTGGGAGCATAGTGGTGGGTGGTAGAGTAAACGGCCTATTGTGGGAGTTGGGCAGTAGCGCAGTGGCTTAAGCACTTGTGGTGCAAAGCGTAAGGACTGGCATAAGGATCCCAGTTCGAGCCCCTAGCTCCCCACCTGTAGAGGAGTCACTTT
The DNA here is from genome assembly GCF_950295315.1 of Erinaceus europaeus. Lineage (NCBI taxonomy): Eukaryota > Metazoa > Chordata > Mammalia > Eulipotyphla > Erinaceidae > Erinaceus > Erinaceus europaeus. Next base: position 22,731,786 of record NC_080176.1, on the reverse strand, counting down.
ACAGGTGGCGAAGCAGGTCTGCAGGTGTCTGTCTTTCTCTCCCCTCTGTTTTCCCCTCCTCTCTCCATTTCTCTCTGTCCTATCCAACAATGATGACATCAATAACAACTACAATAATAATAACTAACACAACAATAAAACAACAAGGGCATGTGGTCTGGGAGGTGGCGCAGTGGTTAAGGAACTACACTCTCAAGCAAGAGGTCCTGAGTTTAATCCCTGGCAGTACATGTACCAGAGTGATGTCTGGCTCTTTCTCTCTCTCCTCCTATCTTTCTCATTAATAAAATAAATAAAATCTTTAATAAAAAAATAAAATAAAAAATAAAACTACAAGGGCAACAAAATGAAGGAAAAGGCAAAAAGAAAATAAGGCCCATTGTATCTCGGCAGGTGCCGTAACTTTCCATTTATTAATGATGCTATGTAAGGTGGCCCCTCCACTGTGGGAAGCACCAATCGTTCCCTATATTTTAGTGGGAATACTAAAGGAAGTGGTGTAGATAAAGGGGAAAACATTTTTTCCTATTGGAGTCTCCTGAAAATTTCTGCATTACTGATATTGCTTGTTCCATTATGATCAATCTTACAGAGTGCAGTGCAAGTTTTGTCATTACTTTTGTTATTGGTCAGGCTCTGAGCCTGGCCACAGGTAAAGATTATCAAGACCACACAAAGCTTAATCCCAAGCCTTATTCATAGCAAAGGGCAAGATGGTTTCAGTTTGGCCTGGAGAGCCCAGCCGTGCTGAACTTCCTGTGAAGCTGGTACCGTGTCAAGCAGTTTGCATGGCGGCGCCTGCGGCATCTCCCCCTTTTTTATTTTGTCAATGAAACTTTCTTGTTTCCATATAAATGGCTTTGATGCTGCAACCTAGCACTCACTAAGCTCTTAAGGTTATCTTTGTTCCAATTTTAACTATGATTGATTGATTATCCCTAAGCAAGCTCCGAGAGTATCTGTTGTTTCTAAAAGGTCAGTTTTTTTGTGAAGCAAATTAACAGTCTACCCCCTATTCTATAAGCTACCCAAAGCCGTGGGAAGAACCCACGGCTCTCTATGTTTTCCCCTAGGCTTTTCTGCCTGGGGTGTAGGTACTGGGGTGATAAAAGGGGGGGCAAGAAATTCCTTCACAGTCAGCTTATCTGATAATTGGCCAGTTGTTATGTTTTGGACCTCTTTAGTCTGGGGGTCTTTTATATATATATAATATTTATTCCCTTTTGTTGTCCTTGTTTTATTGTTGTAGTTATTCTTATTGTTGTTGTTGTTGGATAGGACAGTCTAGGGGTCTTTAAGGGTTTGTTTTGTTTTTGTTAAACAGCATTCCCCTTAGGAACTTTCTTTTTCCTCAGGTATCATTTGGAAATAACCAATAAATCTTATACAATAGCCAATAATACCCAATGCTAACAATATGAGTAATGGGAAAAAAAGGTGGAGTGGTTTCGGTTCAGTCCAAGGCCTCTCACCTTGCGGAGGCCCTCACCATGCTCGGACCTTGTCAGTCAGCCGGTGTGACATCGCCTTCACCAAAGCAGGTCTGCAGGTGTCTGTCTTTCTCCTTCTTTGTCTTCCCCTCCTCTTTCCATTTCTCTCTGTCCTATCCAACAACAATGACAACAATAACAACTATACTAATAACCACAATAATGATAAACAACAAGGGCTACAAAAGGGAAAAAAAAATAGCCTCCAGGAGCAGTGGATTCATAGTGCAGGCACTGAGCCCCAGCAATAATCCTAGAGGAAAAAAAAAAGTGCATTTCCTATAAGCCAGTTCTCAGACATACACGCAGAGTAAAAAGCCAGAGTGCCTCTCCAGCACATGAAGCACCAGGACTGGACCCAGGAGTGGCAGTGCTGTGCTCTGTCTACCGAGATGGTCCTTCTCCCTCTTCTTCGCTTGTTTTGCAACAACTCCTTTGGAGGGACAGGAGGCTGCAATTTCCTTTTTTCTTCCTTTCTTTCAGGTCTCACACTTTTTATGTCCTAAGAAATGTCTGCATCAGACAGGATCATGGCTGAGGGGGTGGTGCCCCCTTCCGGAGGGTCACCTGTGGCTGGAGTCAGGCTGTTGCCACCAAAGCAACCAACCAGCTCCTGAGGTAACAACAGTCACTGAATTTTTTTTTTTCCTCCAGGATTATCACTGGGGCTCGATTCCCCTGCTCCTGTGGCTGGTTTTCACTTTTATTGGATAGGAAAGAGAGAAATCTAGAGGGAAAGGGGGAGACAGAGAGGGAAATAGAGAGATACGCCTGCAGACCTGATTCACTGCTTGTGAAGAGACCCCCGCCGCACACACACACACAGGTGGGGAGCTGAGGGCTCGAACCTGGATCTTTGCGCCAGTCCTTGAGCTTTGTACTGTGTGTGCTTAACCCTGTGTGCCACCATCTGGGGCCCAGTCACTGATTTTTTAAATTCAACTTCTTTGCTTTTGGAGTGGAAGAGAAAGAGAGAAAGAAAGCTAAAAAAGGGGGGTTGGGTGGTAGTGTAGCAGGTTAAGCACACATGGCATGAAGCACACGGACCGGTATAAGTTTCCTGGTTCAAGCCCCCAGCTTCCCACCTGCAGAAGGGTCACTTCACAGGTAGTGAAGCAGGTCTGCAGATGTCTGTCTTTCTCTCCCCCTCTCTGTCTCTCCCTCCTCTCTCCATTTCTCTGTCCTATTCAACAACAACAGCAATAACAGTAATAATAACAACAAGGGCAACAAAAATGGAAAAAAAAAATGGCCTCCAGGAGCAGTGGGTTTGTAGTGCAGGCACAGAGCCCCAGTAATAACCCTGGGGGCAAAAAGAAAAAAAAAGAAAGAAAGAAAGAAAGGAGAGAAAACAAACAAACAAAAGAGCAGGGAATCCATTTCCAGGCCCGTGTTTTCGAGGGGGTGGGGGCTTAAGGTCACCTGTGGTGGTGGGGGGTGGAGGGTGGGGGACATCAGCTGCCTGGTCCCAGCCTGGCAACTCCAGGCCCAAAGCTGCCCGGCTGGCTGGGGGGGTGACAAGGAGCAGTGAACACCCCCAGGGAGGAGGGGGCAGGGCAGGTCCTGGGGCCTCCCCAGCCTGGGCCAACAAGGGGCTTTCTGTGGGTGTCTGCTCCCCCAGGATAGGTGTGTCGGCAGAGGCAGGTGGAGAGGGAGCTGTGTGCGCCCCCCATAACCTCTCCCCCTGTGAGGACAGGTGGGCTCGGTCATCTTGGCCACCAGACTGTCCTTTCTTAGTCTCGGCTCAGCCAGCGTGAGGTCCCAGGCTGGAGCACCAACCACAATGAAGAAAGCATCAGTATTCTGGTGTGTCTGTCTGTCTGTCTGTCTGTTTCTCTCTCTCTCCTCTGCCAAAGACAAACAGCTGCTCCCCACCCACGGGATGACTTCCTGACTCCCTATCTCAGCACCACGCCATAGAATTTTCTAGAATGGTGGAGATGCCCTGGGTGTAGACTCTGCTCTCATGTACTTCATGTCCCTGAGAGGGGAGACTGGGATGCCATCTCCAGGGGAGCAGTGACTCTCAGGCCCTGCCTGCCTCTGGTGACACCACTGCCTGGAACCCAGGGGACATTCCCAGCTCCCCTGTACCCTCACCCCCCACTTCTGCAGCACCCAGGTGGTCTGATGGGGTTCCTGACTGTACCTGGGTCCCTTTCACCATCTCTCTCTCTCTCTCTCTCTTTTTCTCTCTTGCCTCCAGAGTTATTGCTGAGGCTCAGTGCCTGCACCATGAATCCACTGCTCCTGGAGGCCATTCCCCCACCCCCTTGTTGCCCTTGTTGTTGTAGCCTTGTTGTGATTATTATTGTTGTTGTTGATGTCATTTGCTGTTGGATAGGACAGAGAGAAATGGAGAGAGGAGGGGAAGACAGAGGGGGAGAAAAAGATAGACACCTGCAGACCTGCTTCACCACTTGTGAAATGACTCCCACGAGGTGGGGAGCCGGGGGCTCAAACCGGGATCTCCACGCTGGTCCTTGTGCTTTGCACCACCCTTTTTAAAAAAAGATTTTATTTATTGGGGCCAGAGGGTGGTGCACCCGGTTGAGTGCACATGTTGCAATGCACAAGGGCCCTGGTTCGAGCCCCTGTTCCCTACCTGCAAGGGGAAAGCTTTGCGAGTGGTGAAGCAGGACTGCAGGTCTCTCTCTCTCTCTCTCTCTCTCTATATATATATATATATATATATATATATATATATCCCTTCCCTCTCAAATTCTTTTTTATTTTATTTTATCTTTTTATTTATTTATTTTCCCTTTTGTTGCCCTTGTTGTCTTTTTATTGTTGTAGTAGTTATTGTTGTTGTTATTGATGTTGTTGTTAGATAGGACAGAGAGAAATGGAGAGAGGAGGGGAAGACAGAGAGGGGGAGAGAAAGACAGACACCTGCAGACCTGCTGCACTGCCTGTGAAGTGACTCCCCTGCATGTGGGGAGCCAGGGGCTCGAACCGGGATCCTTACACGGGTCCTAGCACTTTGCACCACGTGCACTGAACCTGCTGCGCTACCGCCTGACTCCCCCCTCTCAATTTCTATCTGTCTCTATCCAGTAGATAAATAAAGATAAGAAATTTTTAAAAAGGGGGCCAGGCAGTAGCACAGTGGGTTAAGCGCACATGGCACGAAGCACAAGGACCTGCATAAAGATCCTGGTTCAAGCCCCTGGCTCCCCACCTGCAGAGGTGTTGTCTCAAAAGTGGAGAAGCAGGTCTTCAGGTGTCTATCTTTCTCTCCTTCTCTCTGCCTTCCCCCTTCTCTCTTGATTTCTTTCTCTCTTTTCTACCCAACAGCAGCAACAGCTATAATAACTACAAGGGCAAAAAAGTGGGAAAAAATGGCCTCCAGGAGCAGTGGATTTGTAGTGCAGGCACCGAGCCCAGCAATAAGCCTGGAGGCAAAAAAAAAATAAATAAAACTTAAGAGGAGTAGGGCAGTAGCGCAGCAGGTTACGCACACATGGCACAAAGTGCAGGACCGGCGTAAGTCGAGCCCCCGGCTCCCCACCTGCAGGGAAGTCGCTTCACAAGTGGTGAAGCAGGTCTGCAGGTGTCTGTCTTTCTCTCCCCCTTTCTGTCTTTCCCTTCTCTCTCCATTCTCTCTGTCCTATCCAACAATGACATCAACAACAACAACAATAACTATAACAATAAAACAACAAGGGCAACAAAAAGGGAATAAATAAATATTAAAAAAATTTAAAAGATTTTATTAATGAGAAAGATAGAAGGAGAAAGAGAACCAGACATCATTTGGGTACATGTGCTACCAGGGGTTGAACTCAGGACCTCCTGCTTGAGAGTCCAGTGCTTTATCCACTGCGCCACCTCCTGGACCAGGGTCCCTTCTCTCTCTCTTTTCTAATATGATCAGAGGATTTTTTTTCTTTTATTGTCCCCCTCCAGTTTTATCCCTGGGGCTCAGTGCCAGCATTATGAATCCACTGCTCCTAGAGATCAATTTTTTTTTTTTTTTTTTTTAGTAAGACAGGACAGAGAGAAGTTGAGAGGGGAGGGGAGTATAGAGAAAGGAAGAGAGACACCTGCAGACCTGTTTCACTGCTTGTGAAGTGACCCCCTGCAGGTGGAGAGCCGAGGCCTTGAACTGGGATCCTTGTGCTTCGTACTATGTGCACTTAACCGGGTGCGCTACTGCCCAACCTTCTTTAATTATCTTTATTTATCTATTGGATAGAGATAGCCAGAAATTGAGACGTGGGCGGGGGGAGACAGAGCCCTGCAGCCTTGCTTCACCACTTGCAAAGCTTTCTTTCTGCTGATGGTGACTGGGGGCTTGAACTTGGGTCTTTTTGAATTGTAATGTGTGCATTCAACCAGGTGCACCACAATCCAGCCCTCCTCTCTCCTACCTATCTTCCTTTTTTCCATATATATATATATATTTTTTTTTTTTCCCATTTTTGTTGCCCTTGTTTTTTATTGTTGTAGTTATTGTTTTAGTTACTATTGATGTTGTTGTTGTTGTTGGGTAGGACAGACAGAAATGGAGAGGGGAGGGGAAGACAGAGAGGGGGGAGAAAGATAGACACCTGCAGACCTGCTTCACCACCCGTGAAGCGACACCCATGCAGGTGGGGAGCTGGGGACTTGAACCGGGATCCTTACATGGGTCCCTGCACTTTGCACCATGTATACTTAACCCACTGTGCTACCGCCTGACTCCCTGTATATATATATATATATATATATATATATATATATATTTTTTTTTTTTTTTTTTTTTTAACAAGAGCCCTGCTCAGCCCTGGCATATTGTGGTGGTGCAGGGGTTAAGCTGGTCCTTTGGAGCCTCAAGAGCACAGGAGAGTCTGTGCATTACCATTATGCTGCCCACCCCACTCTCTCTCTCTTCTCTGTTTTAAAGGTTATTTTCTGTAACCACCGCTAGAGATTCACTGCATGGATTAAGTTTTTCAGATAGAGCCAGAGCCAGGGAGAAAGACCCCAGCACTGAAGCCTCTAGTGAAGCAGCTGAGTCTCCCAAGTGAGCCGTCTTGCTGGCCCTACTAGTCAGTACTGTTTTTGCCACTGGGGTCCTCACAGGGGGCTTTTTGTGTGTGTGGGGTTAAGGGTGAGAGACAGCGATAGCAAGGGAGAAAGAAGGCTGGGTAATGATGCACCTGGTTGAGCATACATGTTACAGTGCTTAATAACTTGGGTGCAGGGGGTCGGGCTGTGGTGCAGCGGGATAAGCGCACGTGGCCCAAACCGCAGGGACCAGCGTGAGGATCCCGGTTCGAGCCCCCAGCTCCCCACCTGCAGGGGGGGTCGCTTCACAGGCGGTGAAGCAGGTCTGCAGGTGTCTATCTTTCTCTCCCCCTCTGTCTTCCCTTCCTGTCTCTGTTTCTCTCTGTCCTAACAACGACATCAATAACAACAACAATAATAACCACAGCAACAATAAAAACAACATGGAATATATGTATATATATAGAAAAAGAAAAAGAAAAAAAAAAAGAAAAAGAGCCTGGGCTCAAGCCCCGGTCCTCACCTGCGGGGAGAAGCTTTGCAGGTGGTGAAGCACAGCTTCTGGCATCTGTCTTTCTCCATCTTTATCTCTCCACCCTTCTCAATTTCCTGTCTCTATCCAATAAATAAAGATAATTTAAAAATTTTTAAAAAGAGAACATGATTACGCACACATGGTGCAAAGCGCAAGGACTGGCATAAGGATCCCGGTTCGAGCCCCCGGCTCCCCACTTGCAGGGGAGTCGCTTCACAGGCGGTGAAGCAGGTCTGCAGGTGTCTGTCTTTCTCTCCCCCTCTCTCTCTGTCTTCCCCTCCTCTCTCCATTTCTCTCTGTCCTATCCAACAACAACAACATCAATAACCACAACAATGTTAAAAAACAAGGGCAACAAAAGGGAAAATAAATAAAAAGAGAGAGAGCATGAGAGAGAGAAAGAAGAGACACCACAGCGTCACTGTTTATGAAACTTTGTCCCTGCAGGCGTTCCCACGTGGTGGCCTGGGGCTGTCGGGCAAGCCTCACGATGTCCCTGGCACCACCACCATCATCTTCTTACTGCCACCAGGTTCATCACATGACAAATGCACCACTCTCTGGCAGCCTTCCCCCCCTTCCCGTTTCTTTTACTTGATAGGACAGAGAGAAATTGAGGGGACTGGGGAGCAAGAGAGACACCTGCAGCTCCCCCCTGCAGGTGGGGGACAGGGTCTTGAACCCAGGTTCTTGAACATAGTGATGTGTATAATCTAACAGGTATCCCTCTGCTTCCCATTAATTTTTATGAAAGTGAGAGAGGGAGAGAGAGAGAGAGAGAGAGAGAGAGAGAGGGGGCGAGGGCACTGCTCTGCTCTGGCATATTGCAGTGGTGGGAATTGAACCTGTGGCCTCGGAGCCTTAGGCCATGCCAGGCCCAAGCTGGGACACTGAGCTGCCCCCCCCACACACACACACCCGGGTTCCTTCTGTGGATCCCAGCGCTGTCTGCCCAGCTGGAAGCTGCCATCTGGGCTTCCAAGGTGACAGACAGATGGCTAGGCCCCTCTGTCACCTGTTGCAACCACCCTGGGTGGCAGTAGGGTCTCACAGCAATGGGAGAGAAAGAGGGGGTGTGGGAGGAGCAGGTAGCGGCTAACTTTGTGGCCCTTCTTACTGGGGGGGCCACATGCCCACATCCTGGGACGCCGACCCCAAGGTCTCCTGCAGGAGAAAGAGGGTTCTGGGGGGGCAGAGGGTGTGGGAATGCCAGGTCCCTAGGGTCTCCGGAGTCTTACTCTCTGGGAGTTTGTGTGTGTGTGTGTGTGTGGGGGGGGGGCTCCCGAGACAAGGCGCCTCAGGGATCATCCTGGGGGCTCATCCTGGGTGTTCGCAGGGTCCTCGGAATTCCGAGCCCCTGGGGGGAGCATGCCCCCCCACCCCCGCGCCAGAGTCCCGCTTTCCAGCCTGGAGGGGCCCCTCCTCCTTCCCCCCCCCAGCGCGGGCAGGGGTGTCCCCCACTAAGGCGATTGGCCGGAGCCCCTCCTCCGCCCGCCACCATCTGCGGGATCCGCCAGGCGCCCCGCCCCCCACCTGCTGCGGGCGCCCTAAGTCCCCTCAGGAGCACTCTGGGACCCGCACGATGCTGGACTTCCAGAAGACCAAGTACGCCAGGTGCGGGCGCGGGGTGCGGGGGCTCAGGGAGGTGTGTGGGGGGCTGGGGGCTCAGGGAGAATGCGAGGGGTTCAGGAGGGGCGCTGGGAGGGGCGCGGGGGGCCTAGGAGGGGTGCAGGAGGGGCGCAGGGGACTCAGGAGGGATTCGTGGTGCTGGGGGCTTAGGGAGGGATGCGGGGTACGGAGGGCTCAGGAGGGGTGCAGAGTGCTGGGGGCTCATGGAGGGTGCGGGGGGGGGCTTATGGAGGGGCGCAGGCTGTACAGGTTCAGGGAGAGGTAGCAGGGGGCTCAGTGAGGGGGCGCGGGCGGTGGGGTTGCGGAGGCTGTGTGAGGGGATCGGGAGTGCAGGCTGGGTTCACAGTGTGCGGGTTCAAGGGGCGCAGGGGGCTCACAGGGTCGGGGAGCTGACTGGGTTGCAGGGGGCCCCTAGTGTGTTTGGGGGCAGGGGCGGGGTGCGGGGGCTGCGGGGCTCAGGGGCTGGGGCGGGGCACGGGAGGGAGTGGGCAGGGGGGCGAGGGGTTGGGGTGGTGGGTGCAGGGTTCCGGCAGGGCGCACCTGGTGTCTGGGCCCTGAGGGGTGTGAAGTAGAGGTAGAGGTGCCACTGGGAGTGTGCAGGGGGTGTTGCTGAGACGACTTGGGGAGGGTCGTGGGACACCTGGGGGTAGAGTCCTAGGGGGCGACTGGAGGGGAGCACACAGTAGACCCCGGGGTTACAGGCTGTGGGGCTACTGGGTGTGAGGAGGGTGCGTGAAGAGGGTGTTGGGGGACCCTGGGGCCATCTGGGGGAGTTCCTATTGTTAACCAGAGCAGGAGTGGGTGCACTGACTCCCCTGCTGCGACATGAGCTCAGTGGGTGCTGAAGGTGTGCTTCAGGATATAGGTCCCACGCTGGGGCCGTCTCCTCAGCTCTGCCATCCCCCATCCTGCGGATAAGTGGCCCCTGAAACCCAGCCAGAAAGGAAACACAGGGGTCTTTGTAATCCTCGGGGCACCCTGAGGGTGGGGGCTCAGCTCAGCCTCCAGATCTGCCAGCCCTTCCTGGCACTTTGCACCCAGCACCCCATGTATCTCTGTCCCCCATAATCTCCCCCCCAACATCTGCTATCCCCCAACTTGCTGACCCTGAGGCACCCCCTCCCAGTGATAACACCAGCTGCAGGTGCCCCCTTAGGTGGAGCTGGCACCCACCAAGAGGGGCTGCTCCTCTGAGTGGAGTCAGTGCTCCCTCCTGAACCTCCGTTTCCTCTCCTGAAATAGCATTGCTGTGCCTGGTCCCCGTTAGAGAGGAGAGGAGAGGAAGGGGCCATTCTCCCCCCTAAGACTCATTGGGTTCTCTGTCTCTCTCTCTCTTTTCTCATTGAAATAATGTAAATCAGTCTTTGTTTTGTCACGACTGGGAAACTTTTCCAGATAGAAACTGGCACAGTGGGCCTGGGTCTGGGCAGTAGCACACCCGGTTAAGTGCACATAGTACTAAGTGTAAGGACCTGTGCAAGGATACGGGTTTGAGCCCCCAGCTCCCCACCTGCAGGGGGGCCACTTCACAAGTGGAGAAGCAGGTCTGAAGGTGTCTGTGTTTCTTTTTTTAATTTATTTTTAAATTTTTATTTATTTATTTATCTATAATTTTTAAAAGATTTTAAAAATATTTATTTATTTATTTATTTATTTATTCCTTTTTGTTGCCCTTGTTGTTTTATTGTTGTAGTTATTGTTGTTGTTGGATAGGACAGAGAGAAATGGAGAGAGGAGGGGAAGACAGAGAGCAGGAGAGAAAGATAGACACCTGCAGACCTGCTTCACCGCCCATGAAGCGACCCCCCTCAGGTAGGGAGCTGGGAACCCGGATCCTTGCGGCGGTCCTTGCACTTCGCGCCATGTGCGCTTAACCCACTGTTGCTACCACCTGTGTCTGTCTCCCCAGTGTCTGTCTTTCTATCTCTCTCTCTCTATCTATTTATCTCCCCCCCTCTCTCAGATCTCTCTGTCTTATCCAAAAAAAAAAAAAAAAAAAAAAGCCTCCAAGAGCCATTAGTGCCAACACCAAGCCCCAGCTATAACCCTGGAGAAAAAAAAAAACAAACCCACACACATTACAGTGCATAAGGACCTGAGTTCGAGCCCCCGGCTCCCCATCTGCAGGGAAAGCTTCACAAGCAGTGAAGCAGGTCTACAGGTGTCTCTCTTTCTCTCTCTTTTAAAATTTTTTATTATTTTTATTTATTTATTTATTGGATAGAGACAGAAATCAAGAGGGGAGGGGTGATTGAGAGGGAGAGAGACAGAGAGACACCTGCAACACTGCTTCACCACTTGGAAAGCTTTCCCCCTGCAGGTGGGGACCGGGGTTCAAGGGCACTGTAACATGTGCGCTTAGCCAGGTGCGCCACCACCCAGCCCTCTCTTTCTCTCTATCTCCTCCCCTCTCGATTTCTTTTTTCTTTTTTTTTTAAAAACTTACATTTTATTTCTTTTAAGAATTTTAAAAATATTTATTTCCTTTTGTTGCCCTTGTTCTTTTATTGTTGTGGTTGTTATTACTGTTGTTACTGATGTCGTCGTTGTTGGATAGGACAGAGAGAAATGGAGAGAGGAGGGGAATACAGAAAGGGGGAGAGTAAGACAGACACCTGCAGACCTGCTTCACTGCTTGTGAAGCGACTCCCCTGCAGGTGGGGAGCCAGGGGCTCAAACTGGGATCCTTGTGGCTTTTCGCCACATGCGCTTAACCCGCTGCACTATCACCCGACTCCCCCCTCTCGATTTCTATCTGTCCTATCAAATACAATATATAAAGCTAAAAAATGACCTTAAAGAAAGAGACAGAGGGAGGGAGAGAGAGGGAGCAAGCGCAGTGCTAAAGCTTCCTCCCCCAGGGCTGTGGGGCCAGGCTGGACTCTCAGTTTCTGCTCTCCCAAGTGAGCTGTGTTTTTTAAATTTTTCTTTTATATTTATTTATTTTCCCTTTTGCTGCCCTTGTTTTTCATTGTTGTTGTAGTTATTATTGTTGTTATTGTACAGGACAGGGAGACATGTAGAGAGGAGGGAAAGATAGAGGGGGAGGGAAAGATAGACACCTGCAGACCTGCTTCACCGCCTATGAAGGGACTACCTTACAGGTGGGAATCCAGGGGCTTGAACCGGGATCCTTACACTGGTCTCTGTGCTTGGTGCCACGTGTGCTTAACCTGCTGCTCTACTGCTCGACTCCTGTGAGCTGTATTTTTTAAGATCACTCGGAGGATGGGTCCGTCAGCTGCATTCACAGGCTCTGAATGCACCCAGGACCTCTTGGGGTGGTGGCTGCCACCTGTCCCCCGGGGACTTGTCTTTCAGCACTCATATGCTCCTCCTGGGCCCACCCTGAGCTCCCCCCACCCCAGTTCAGGGCCAGGAGGTCTCGCCTGGTGGAGCAAACTTCTTGCTATGGGTGGGGACCCAAGTCCAAGCCCCCAGCCTCCAGGGTACCTGACTGGGGAAGCTTCATTCAGTGGAGCAGTGGTGAGGTGTTTTACTATCTCTGTTTTCTCTCCCTCTCATCTCCTACCCTCTGTCTGGAAAGCAGACAGAAAGGAATACAGTCCTCTAGGAGCAATGAAGTCATCTGGCAGGAGCAAGAAAGAGAAAGAAAGGAAGGGAAGGAGGAAGAAAGGAAGGAAGGGGGACTGGGTGGTGGCGCACCTGGTTGAGTGCACATGTTACAATGCGAAAGGACCTGGGCTTGAGCCTCCAGTCCCCACCTGCAGGGGAAAGTTTCGCCAGTGGTGAAGCAGGTGTCTCTCTTCCTCTTTTTTTTTTTTTTTTTTTTCCCTCTAGGGTTATCACTGGGGCTTGGTGCCAGCACTACGAATCCACTGCTCCTGGAGGCTATTTTTCCCATTTTGTTGCCCTTGCTGTGGTTGTTATTGTTGTTATAGTTGTTGTTGTTGTTGGATAGGACAGAGAGAAATCGTGAGAAGAGGGGAAGACAGGAGGAGAGAAAGATAGACACCTGCAGACCTGCCTCACCGCTTATGAAGCGACTCCCCTGCAGGTGGGGAACCGGTGTCTTGAACTGAGATTCTTAAGCCGGTCCTTGCGCTTTACACCATGTGCGCTTAACCCGCTGTACTACCGCCCAACTCCCCCCTTTTTTTGCCTCCAGGATTATCACTGGGGCTCAGTGCTGGCACTATGAATCCACTGCTCCTGGCAGCCATTTTTTTCCATTTTATTGGACAGGACAGAGGGAAATCAAGAGAGGAGGAGGAGAGAGAGATGGAGAGAGACAGAGAGACACCAGCATACCAGCTTTGAAGCTTGTGGAGCTTCCCTGTTGTAGGTGGGGAGCCGGTGGCTTGAACCTGGTTCTTTGTGTGGGTCCTTGCGCTTAGTACTATGTGTGCTGATCCGGATGCCCCTGTCTCTCTCCCTATCTCCCCTTTCCTCCTGGTTTCTGGCTGTCTCTATCAAATAAATAGATACTTAAATATATATATATTAAAAAGATGGTATTAAAAATAAAAAGGAAGGAAGGAAGGAAGGAAGGAAGGAAGGAAGGGTGAGGTTGATGGTGAAAGGGCATTGGACAGCAGGTGATGACACACCTTCAGCTCTCCAGACACTGTCCCCTCACAGCAGGCAACAGCACATGGGGATGGAGTCCAGGGCCCGAGTGCAGTGACCTGGTGACTGTCACCAGAGTTGGGCTGGAAGCCGCCTCAGCCCATCTCAGAGCCAGAGGATTTGGAGGCTGTGCAGCTCTGCCCGCCCCCCCTTCAGGCCCCTCCCCAGCCTGCTCTCCCCCTACTGCCCCCCTCCAGGCCCCTCCCCAGCCTGCTCTCGCCCTACTGCCCCCCACTTCAGGCCCCTCCCCAGACTGCTCCCCCCCTACTGCCCCCCAGGGCCGGGCTGAGCTGGGTTGGCAACTGGGCTTCCATCCCACGGCCTTTCTGAGGTGGCGCTCACCCAAGATCCAACCCCCCAAACTCTTTCCCAGGGACGGAGCCAAGAGCCTGTCTAGTGTCCAGGGGCATGCTGCCCTCATGGATAGCTGCAGGATAGCAGCCTGGAGCCCAGCTGGGGCAGGGCCGGGGGGCTGGGGCAGGCGGACAGACCCCCCCCTTTGTCTGGGAGCTGGACAGGGCACCTCGGTGCTGTGTGCTGGGGACCAGACCGCCACTGCCAGGCACGGCTGGGGAGGGTGGCCAAGGTCTCAGGCCCACCTAGGGGTGGGAAGGGGAGGCTCTGAGGAAGCTTCCAGAAGGATAGGGGCTCTGCAGCTGTCTGGAATGGCTGTGGGTCCCAAGGAGGGTGTGTAACCAGTGGCAGTGGGGGGGTGGTGGAACACTCGACGTGCTAGCAGGGGCCCTGTGGTCAAACCCCAGCATTGAGTGTGCCCGAGTGATACTCTGGTTCTCTCTCTCTCCTCTTTCCCCCCTCTCAGAAATCTATGAAATAGTAATACAGTGAGGTCGGGGAAGACAGCACAGTGGTCCTGCAAAAGATTCTCCTGCCTGAGGCTCTAAGGCCCCAAGGTTCCACCCCCAGATTCACCATCAGCCAGAGCTCAGCAGGACTTTGGCCTCTGTCCATCTCCCTTGCTCTCTTTTTCATTAATACATCAGTCAAATAAAATATTAAGGGTGGGGGGGTAGATAACATGGTTATGCAAACAGACTCTCATGCCTGAGGCTCTGTCAAGTCCCTGGTTCAAACCCCCATAAACCCACCATAAATCAGAGCTGAGTAGTACTCTGGTAAAAAATAATAATAAAATAAAATATTAATAATAATAATACTATGAAGGGGGCACCTGGGTGTGAGCAGCTGGATCCTCAAGGGGACAGTCCCCTGCAGGGTCCACGGCCTCGTGTGTGGGGAGGGCCCCTGGCTCAGCTGTGGTGAGCTCTCCTGGCTCTGTCCTAGCCGGCACTCTCCCTCTCTCCCTCCCTCCCTCCCTTTCTCTCTCTCTCTCCTCTTTTAATAGCTGCCCTAAGTGGGCAGAGACAAGGGGCATTTGTGAGGCCAGAGAGAAATCAGGGCGCACGGTCACCACAGCAACCTCGATCTGGCCCAGAGCCCCTGGCAGCCTAGGTCAGTGTGTGTGTGGGTGGGGGTGCAGAGCCTGGGGAACCCAGGCTCCCAGCTGCCCCTGCATCCACCTAGCTGGCTGCTCACCAGGTGTGCAAAGTGGGGGTCTTCTGGGATGACCCTGCACGTCTGTGGGGAAGGTGGACATATGGAGTGGGGTGGGGGTCGTGCACAGTGACCACATGGCGTCAGGACAAAAGATGGTGGACAGACACACATCTGTCCTTCTGGCCTCAATGCCCAGTGGGTGCAGGTGAGGACAGGGCAGCACAGGGTCTGGGGTGAGGGGTGTTGGAATAAACGAGAAACAGTCACAGAGAAAAGTGAAGGGCAGGGGCCGGGCCGCGGCACACTGGCATACCGGCACACCTGGTGGAGCACACACATTACAGCCCACAAGGATCTGGGTTCAAGCCCCCATCCCCCTGCAGGGGAGAGGCTTCACGAGTGGTGGAGCAGGGCTGCAGGTGTCTCTCTCTCTCTCTCCCTCTCTATCACTCCCTTCCCTCTTAATTTCTGACTGTCTCTATCCAATAAATAAAAAAAATAATAAACAAAAATTTAAAAAGAGAGAGAGATGGGCAGAGAGTTAAGAGCAGCCGGCTGCTGCCTGGGTAAGAGAGTACAAGTCCTGCCAGCAAGGAGGGCACTGGGCACCCATCTTCCCATGAACACTGCGTCTGTGGGAGATGGGAAGGAGTGTCCCCAGCCCCCGGGTTAGGAGTTGGGCCTTTTCTGATATCCACAAGAAATGGAAGCTGACTGCTGCTTTTAGCTACTTCTTCATCTTTTTCTTTTTTCTTTATTCTTTTTTCTTTTTGCCTCCAGGATCATTGCTGGGTCTCGGTGCCTACACTACAAATCCACTGCTCCTGGTGGCTATTGTTTTTTTTCCATTTTATTAGAAAGAGACAGAGAGAAATTGAGAGAAGAGGGGAGATAGGATGAGAGAAAGAGAGATACCTGCAGGCCTGATCACCAAATATGAAGGTGGGGATTGAGGGCTAGAACCTGGGTCCTTGCCTTTAGTACTATGTGCGTTTAACCTGGTGCACCACCGCTGGGCTCCTAGTTCTAGCATTTGTAAATGTCTCGAGCCTGGGGGCTTTCACTGGCCTAACTCTGGACTGCTGCTAGTCTGTCAGGCTGGCAAAATCCTCCTTCTAAGAAAACATGAGTCTGTCTTTATTGATTTATTAGATAGTGACAAAGAGAAATTGAGAGGGGATGGAGAGACAGAGAGAGAGAGGGACAGAGAGACCCCTGCAGCCCTGCTACACTAACTTGTGAAGCTCCCCCTGCAGGTGGGGACCAAGGGCTTGAACCCAGGTCCTTGTGCATGGTGACGTGTGCACTCAACCAGGTACACCACTGCCTGTACCCCCCCCAGCAAAAACCTTTATAATTTTATTTATTATTTTTGTTTGTTTGTTTTGTTTTGTTTTTTTACAAGAGCCCTGCTCAGCTGTAGTTTATGGTGGTACAGGTGATTGAATTTGGGACTTTGAAGCCTCAGGCATGAGAGTCTGTTTGCATAACCATTATGCTATCTACCCCCACCCTCTTTATAATTTTATGTCAAAGCAGTGCAGACACCTTTGGGCACTGGGTGTGCATTGTAGTCCCCGGACCGTCCGCCTCTGCTCAGCTCAGGGTCTGGGGCCTCCCAGCAAGGCTCTGTCTTGGGTCAGTCAGAGCCAAAAGAAAGGGACAGGGTGGCCGCTCCCAGGGGGGGAACCACACCCTGCAGGCCACAGGCCTCAGGCAGCTCTGGCTTCTCTCGACCCCATTCAGAGACTGGGACAAAGGTGCAATGTCATGACCGCCTCCCCTGGCCCTGCTCCAGTGCCCTGCTGGGTCCTCTTAGCGGCTGATGAATGAATGAATGAATGAATGGTCCACACACCAATGTTTAGGAGAACCTTTGTGATGAAGGCCATGTCAGGATTCAAAGATACTAGTTGGGGGTCGGGCAGTAGTAGTGCACCTGGTTGACTGCACATGTTATAGTGCGCAAGGACCTGGGTTTGAACCCCTGCTTCCCACCTGCCCACCTGCAGGGGGAAGGCTTCACAAGTGGTGAAGCAGGGCTGCAGGTGTCTGTCTGTCTGCCTCTTTCCTTCTCTATCACCCCCTTTTCTCTTGATTTCTGGCTGTTTCTATCCAGTAAATAAAGATAATACATTTTTCTGAGGGGCTGGGTGGTGGTGCACCTGGTTGAGTGCACATATTACAATGTACAAGAAACCAGGTTCAAATCCCCCAGTCCCCACCTGCAGGGGGAAGCTTCGCGAGTGGTGAAGCAGGGCTGCAGGTGTCTCTCTGTCTCTCTCCCTCTCTGTCACCCTCTTCCCTCTCAATTTCTGGCTGTCTCTACCCAGTAAATAAATAAAGATAATAAAAAAAGTTTTAAAAGTTTTTAAAGTTTTTAAGGGGCTAGGCGGTGGCACACCTGGTTGAGTGCACATGTTACAATGTGCAAGAACTTGGGTTCAAACCCCCAGTCCCTACCTGCAGGGGGGGAAAGCTTCACAAGTGGTGAAGCAGGACTGTAGGTGTCTCTCTGTTTCTCTCTCTCTATCTTCCCCTTCCCTCTCGATTTCTAGCTTTCTTTACCCAATAAAGATAATAATAAGAAAAAATTTAAAAAATTTGAAAAGAGAATAGTTGTAGAGCCAAAGCAAAAAAGAAAGACGAAGCAAGCAAGCAAGCAGGAGGAGGGAAGGGGGGGACGGTGGGCAGTGGTGGGAAGGTCTTTGCACCTCCTGGGAGTTTGGCCACCCCAGTACCCCCCTTTCCCCCACCTCTGCTGAGCTTCCTGGAATTGTGACTCTGGCTTTAGGTTCATGAACCACCGAGTTCCTCCAAACAAGCGGTACCAGCCCACGGAGTATGAGCATGCTGCCAATTGTGCCACGCACGCAGTGAGTGTGACCCTGGGGGCACTGAGCACTGGGCGGGGGCCACATTTGGGGGGTGGTGGCAGTGTGGAGAACGGCCTTTCAGGTCTAGGGAAGATTCTGTATGGGCCTTTCTGAACTGCTGTCCCCAGTGGCCTCGTCTCTCCCCTCCCTTTTTAATTTCATTAGTGATTCAATATTGATTTACAAAATTACATGTCAACAGAGGTACGATTCCACACCGTCCCCACCACCAGAGTTCTGAATCTCCAGTCCATCCATTGCAAGCCACTACGGTTTTCCTAAGGTTGCAGACATGGGTTAACTGTCATCTCTAGTGGTCCGGGAGGTGGCGCAGTTGATAAAGCATTGGATTCTCAACCATGAGGTCCCGAGTTCAATCCCTGGCAGCACATGTACCAAAGAGATGTCTGGTTCTCTCTCTCTTTCTCTCCAGTTTCTCATTAATAAATAAATACTTAAAAATTTAAAAAACCTGTCATCACTACAATTATCAATATAGATCTGTACGAAATTATTCCCTTTATCTTCCAGGTCCAATCCTCTCTTCCCCTCCAAGCCCCTCATGGCCCTGTTACCACATCCAAATGCCCTCCCTTTTTCCTCCTCTCTCTCCGGGTCCTGACAGAGCTGGAGTTCAGAGCTCTCTTCTCCTCTTCCTTCTTCTTCTTTTTTAAATAGATTTTTAAAAAAATTTATATTTATTTATTTTCCATTTTGTTGCTCTTGTTGTTTAACATTGTTGTGGTTATTAATGTTGTTGTTGTTGGATAGGACAGAGAGAAATGGAGAGAGGAGGGGAAGACAGAGAGGGGGAGAGAAAGACAGACACCTGCAGACCTGCTTCACCGCTTGTGAAGCGACTCCCCTGCAGGTGGGGAGCCAGGGGCTTGAACCGGGATCCTTATGCCGGTCCTGGTGCTTTGTGCCACGTGCGCTTAACCCGCTGCACTACCGCCCGGCTCCCTCTCCTCTTCCTTCTATCACTTCTCCCCCATGGGAATATGAACCAAATTTTTTTAAAATTTTATTATTTTTTAAAATTATTTATTTATTACTGGGTAAAGACAGAAATTTAGACAGAAGGGGATAGAGATAGATAGGTAGGTAGATAGATAGGGACACCTGCAGCCCTGCTTCACCACTCATGATGCTTTCCCCCTGCAGGTGGGGACCAGGGGCTTGAACCTGCATTCTTGCTCACTGTAATATGAGCGCTTAACCAGGTGAGCCCCCACCTGGCCCCAGACCAAAATTCTGTCCAGGGTGCAGAAGGTGTGAGTTCTCGTTTCTTTCTTTCTTTCTTTGTACTTTTAATTTTAATTTTATTTTTTTTTATTTCTTTATTGGGGAATTAATGTTTTACATTCAATAATAAACATAATAGTTTGTACATGCATAACATTTCCCAGTTTTCCATATATTTTTTGTACTTTTTAAATTCTCTTTATTTTTTTACCAGAGCACTGCTCAGCTCTGGCTTATGGTGGTGTAGGGGACTGAACCTGGGACTTTGGAGCCTCAGGCATGAGACTTTCTTTGCATAACCACTATGCTGTCTCTCCTGCCCTGGGAGGTCTGGCTTCTGTAATTGCTTCTCCGCTGGATATAGGTGTGGGCAGGTGGATCCACACGCCCAGCCCAGTGGCCTATCCCATCATTTTTTGTCCTGGGGAGAGAAAGTGGCTTCTTGCAGGAAGCCTCTGGGGGGCTGACCTCCCTTTGATTCTAACCACCTTCAGTGGCTCCCTAGTTCTGCTCTGACCTGTGCAACCCAGCCGGTGTCACCTTTCCCTGCAGGCTGCCCCCACCCCTGGGAAGGAGGCTGCCCCTGGGGGCTGTGAGTGGGAGACCCAAACCCATCAATGTCTGTTCGCTTCTGCTGACCCTCTGACCAGCTTCTCAAGCGCCCTGCTATTCTAGTGGCCGCCGGCAGGGTGCGCACCCCCCTGTGACTGGCTTGCCTCTGCTAGGTCTCCCAGGCAGGACAGTGCACTGGTGGTGGCCTCAGAGTGATGGTGGTCACCCAGCACGCTGCCCAGCTTGTGGGGGGCAGGAAGAGGTCAGCCCGATATCCTCCACCCCAGGTCACTAAGGAGCACCAAAAAGTCACTACTTATTCTCTCTTCTGCTGGCATAAGGTCACTCATAACATTGAAAGCTCAGAACTGTTGCTCA
Source organism: Erinaceus europaeus (assembly GCF_950295315.1). Lineage (NCBI taxonomy): Eukaryota > Metazoa > Chordata > Mammalia > Eulipotyphla > Erinaceidae > Erinaceus > Erinaceus europaeus. The sequence continues at coordinate 22,711,981 of NC_080176.1, read as the reverse complement.
TTTATGTTTCTTTAATTATTAGAAAATATTTTCTTTGGGCAAGGGTAGATAGCATAATGGTGATGCAAAGAGACTCTCATGCCTGAGGCTCCAAAGTCCCAGGTTCAATCCCCCGCACCACCATAAGCCAGAGCTGAGCACGGCTCTGGTGTTTCTCTCTGTGTCTTTCTTTCTCTGCATCTCTCTCAAAAATAAAATAAATAATAATAAAAAGAAAACTATTTTATTTTATTATTGGATAGGGGCAGAGAGAAATTGAGAGGGGTCGGAAGGAGAGAGACCTGCAACATTAGTTCAATACTTGTGAAGCTTCCCCCCTACATGTGAGGGCCAGGGCTTGAACCCAGGTCCTCGCACGTTGTACTGGGCCAGGGGCACCAACACCTGCTCCCCCCACCCCCCGCTTATTTAATTTTAAATACATAAGGACTTTTCAAGTTTTCTAATTGCCTACAAATTCACCGCTGCTGGAGCCTGATTTTTGTTTGTTTGTTTAGGGGCCAGGTGTATAGTATGAAGTGCAAGCATCCAGGTTCAAGCCCCCAGCTCCCATCTGGGGCCGGGACACACTTCACAAGCGGTGAAGCATGTCTGCAGATGTCTCTCTGTTTCTGTCTCTATCTCTGTCTCCCTCTCCTCTCAATTTCTCTCTGTCCTGTCCAATAAAATGGAAAAAAATGGCTGCCAGAAGCAATGGATTTACAGTGCTGGCACCGAGCCCCAACAACAACCCTGGAGGCAAAACTAAATTAAAAAAAATTTTTTTTTCCTCCAGGGTTATTGCTGGGGCTCAATGCCTGCACTACGAATTCACTGCTCCTGGAGGCTATTTTTTCCCCCTTGTTGTTTTATCATTGCTGTGGTTATTATTATCATTGCTATTGATGTTGTCATTGTTGGATAGGATGAGAGAGAGAAATGGACAGAAGAAGGGAAGACAGAAAGGGGGAGAGAAAGATAGACACCTGCAGACCTGCTTCACCTTCACCACTTGTGAAGTGACCCACCCTGCAGGTGAGGAGCAGGGTTCGAACCAGGATCCTTGCGCCAGTCTTCACGCCCTGTGCGTTTAAACCACTGCTCTACCGCCGACCCCCCCAAAAAAATAAATCAATCTTCAAGAACATTTCGTGCTGCCCCGGGGCTAAGCCAAGGGCCCAGGATAGCATGGAGCAGCCTCTGTAGCCCAATCAAACATCTTAATTTAATTATTTTAGTTTATTCTTTTTTTAATTGCCACCAGAGTTGTTTCTGGGGCTTGGTAGTGGCATTACAAATCCACTGCTCCTGGTGGCCATTGTTTCCATTTTATTGGATGGGACAGAGCAAAATTGAGAGAGGAAGGGGAGATAGAAAGGGAGAGAGACAGAGAGCCACCTGCAGACTTGCTTTACCGCTTGTGAAGCTTTCCCCCGTAGGTGGGGAGCCAGAGGCTCGAACCTGGATCCTGTGCACTTGGTGTGCTTAACCAGGTGAGTCACCTCCTAGCCACCTTTTTTTTTTTATTTCGTTCTTTCTCTTCTTCTTCTTCTTTTTTTTTCTCTTTTGCCTCCAGGATTATCACTGGGGCTCAGTGCCTGCACTATGAGTCCACTGCTCCTGGAGGCTATTTTTTTTCCATTTTTGTTGCCCTTGTTATTATTATTATTATTGCTGTTGTTGTTGCTGGATAGGACAGAGAGAAATGGAGAGAGGAGGGCAAGACAGAGGGGGGAGAGAAAGATAGACACCTGCAGACCTGCTTCACCGCTTGTGAAGCTACTCCACTGCAGGTGGGGAGCCGGGACTTGAACCGGGATTATTGTGCGGATCCTTGCACTTATTACCACCTGCGCTTAACCCACTGTGCTACCACCCAGCCCCCCTCCCATTTTCTATTTTTTAATTGGATATGACAGAGAGAAATTGAGAGAGGAGGAAAAGATAGAGAGGCAGAGAGAAAGAGAGACACCTGCAGACCTGCTTCACTACTCACGAAGCTTTCCCCTTGCAGGTGAGAACCAGGGGCTTGACCTCTCTTTTGTTTTTTAAACTTCTTTTATTTTTAATATTTTTAAAAATATTTATTTACTTATTCCCTTTTGTTGCCCTTGTTTTATTGTTGTAGTTATTATTGTTGTTATTGATGTTGTTGTTGGATAGGACAGAGAGAAATGGAGAGAGGAGGGGAAGAAAGGGAGGGGGAGAGAAAGACAGACACCTGTAGACCTGCTTCACCGCCTGTGAAGTGACTCCCCTGCAGGTGGAGAGCCGGGGGCTCAAACCAGGATCCCTATGCCGGTCCTTGTGCCTTGCACCACATGCCCTTAACCCGCTGCGCTACTGCCTGACTTCCGGACTTGACCTCTCTTAACCAGGTGCGCCACCACCCGGCCCCCCTCCAGTTCAGTTTATCCATTTACATATTTTTAAATTTTTACTTCTTTTAAACATATTTTAAAATTATTATTATTTATTTATTAGAGACAGCCAGAAATTGAGAGGGAAGGGGGTGGTAGAGAGAGAAAGAGAGACAGAGAGACACTCGCAAAGCTTTCCTCCTGCAGGTGGGGACCGAGGGCTTGAACCTGGGTCCTTGTGCACTGTGATGTGTTCTCTTAACCTGGCCTAGTTTTGTTGTTTTTTTTAATTTTTAATTTTATTTCTTTATTGAGGAATTAATGTTTTACATTCAACAATAAATACAATAGTTTGTACATGCATAACATTCCCCAGATTCCCATTTAACAATACAACTCCCACTATGTCATTTATCATCCTTCATGGACCTGTATTCTCCCCACCCACCCACCCCAGAGTCTTTTACTTGGGTGCAATACGCCAATTCCAGTTCAGGTTCTACTTGTGTTTTCTTTTCTGATCTTGTTTTTCAACTTCTGCCTGAGAGTGAGATCATCCCATATTCATCCTTCTGTTTCTGACTTATTTCACTCAACATGATTTTTTCAAGGTCCATCCAAGATCGGCTGAAAACGGTGAAGTCACCATTTTTTACAGCTGAGTAGTATTCCATTGTGTATATATACCACAACTTGCTCAGCCACTCATCTGTAGTTGGACACCTGGGTTGCTTCCAGGTTTTGGCTATTACAAATTGTGCTGCCAAGAACATATGTGTACACAGATCTTTTTGGATGGATGTGTTGGGTTCCTTAGGACCTGGCCTAGTTTTACATATATTTTTAAGTATTTATTTATTTTACCTTTTGTTGCCCTTGTTTTTTATTGTTGTTGTAGTTATTATTGTTATTGTTGATGTCATCTTGTTGGATAGGACAGAGAAATGGAGAGAGGAGGGGAAGACAGAGGGGGAGAGAAAGACACCTGCAGACCTGCTTCACCGCTTGTGAAGTGACTCCCTTTGCTATTGGGGAGCCGGGGGCTTGAACCAGGATCCTTACACCGGTCCTTGCTCTTTGTGCCACGTACAATTAACCCACTGCGCTACAACCTGACTCCCTGTTTTACATCTTTTTTTATTTATAAAAAGGAAACACTGACAAAACCATAGCATGAGAGGGGTACAACTCCACACAATTCCCACCACCAGAACTCTGATAGCTTTCCTGTTCTTTAACCCTCTGGAAGTATGGACTCAGGGTCATTGTGGGATGCAGAAGGTGGAAGGTCTGGCTTCTGTACTTGCTTCCCTGCTGAACATGGGCATTTTACGTCTTTTTATTAAGGTTTTCCCACCAGATTGGTCTCTAGTGCTCCTGCCTGTGAGATTCCCCGCTGCCCTGGGTCTGTCTTCTCTCTTTTCTTTGTTTGTTTAAAAGATGGAGGGTGCAGGACAGAGAGGGGAGAGAGAGAGAGAGAGACCCCAAGAGAGGGAGATGCACCGTCTCTCGGTTCCCCACAAAGAGGCCGGGCCTTGCACCCAGGGCCTCACAGCTGGCAGACACCATGTCCCCTGCTTGCTGAGCTGCTGCAGCAAGGCCAGAAATGCAGTACTCGGTGTGTGGGGCTTGGCCCCCTGCGCAAGGCCCTTATTCTGCCCTGAGGTGTGTTCCCTCCGCCATTCTGTCCCTCTCTTTGGAAGGTCTGAGATATGCCCGTGAGGGGGTCTGTGGACAGGGAGTGTGGCAGGAGGCTCAGGGCTGCTGCTGTGACCACCCCCACGATGCCCTGTGTCCTCACACCTGACTGCTGTGTCCCCGTGTCCTTCCCTGTCCCCATGACCCTGTGTCCCCCCATTGCTCTGTCTCCTGTTTCCCTGTGTCCTGTTTCTCCCTGTGTCCCCCCAACTTCCGTGTCCCCTCTCTCCCCATGTCCCTTCTGTCCCCGTGTCCCCCTGTATCCCCCTTGTCCCCCTGTGTCCCTGTATCTCCCCATGCCCCCCATGTCCCCTGACTTCCCCATGTCCCTCGAACCCCCCCATGTCTCTGTGTCCCCCCATGTCCCCCCAGCTCCTGATCATTCCTAGCATTGTGGGCAGCTCCAAGCTCTACTTCCTGTCGGACGATGCCCAGGAGACCCTGTCGGCCTGGGTGTACGGCCTGGGCCTCTGCGGGCTCTTCGTGGTGTCCACTGCGTTCCACACCGTCTCCTGGAAGAAGAGCCACCTCAGGTGTTGCCCTGGGCGGGAGGTGCTCCCCGAATTGTAGGGCCCTGGGAGAGCAGCTGGGCCTGCAGGTAGAGCCCCTGTGTGCCTGTGTCCCTCCCACCGCCTCCTTTTCCTGTTAACTGCTCCTGTCTTGTCTGCACACTTTCCAGGGCGGGAGGCGGGGAGAGGGAGATGGGTCCACGGTGGAATCCCTGAGGGTGATGAGGAACCGGGTGACAGTCACTTACAGATGGAGAGATGGAGGTGGTGGCTTCATGGGGGAAATAGCCCTGGGGGGAGCACATGTGACTCTCTCTCCGCCCCAGGACGGTGGTGCACTGCCTGCACATGTCCGACCGCATGGTCATCTACTTCTTCATAGCGGCCTCCTACGCGCCCTGGTGAGTGCTTGCTCCGGCCTGTGCATCTGCATCCCCTCTGCTCCAGATCCTTCTGGGCCAGGGAGAGACCCAGTGGGCAGAGCGCACACTTTTCACGTGATGCCCGAGGCTCTGGGCTCGTGTCCTGGTGCCTGGGGGAGTCTAGTGGTTTGTGGAGCAGTGTGTGGGGTCTTATGAAGAGAGAAGGTGAGGGTTGGGGCTGCGGGCGCACCCGGTAGGGTGCTCACATTACTGTGCACATGGACCTGGGTTCAAGCCCCCACTCCCCACCTGCAGGGCTGCAGAGATGCCTCTTTCTTTCCCTGTGTATCTGCCCCATCCACTCCCAATTCCTCTCTGTCTCTATCCAAAATAAATGTATAAATAAAAATTTTGAAAGAGAAAGAGGAAGCCGTGTCCTTCAGAAGCAGAGGGACTGACTGTGCAGGTGCAGAGGCCCAGCAAGACCATGGTGAGAAGAATGAAAGGAGGAAAGAAAGAAAAGGAAGGAAGAAAGGAAGGAAGGAAGGAAGGAAGAAAGAAAGGAAAAAGAGAGAAAGAAAGAGAAAAGGAAAGGAAAGGAAGGAAGGAAGGAATGGAGGAAGGGAAGAAGAAAAGAGGCCAGGAGTCGGGCTGTAGCGCAGCGGGTTAAGTGCAGGTGGCGCAAAGCACAAGGACCGGCAAAAGGATCCTGGTTTGAGACCCCCCGGCTCCCCACCTGCAGGGGAGTCGCTTCACAGGCGGTGAAGCAGGTCTGCAGGTGTCTATCTTTCTCTCCTCCTCTCTGTCTTCCCCTCCTCTCCATTTCTCTCTGTCCTATCCAACAACAATGACATCAGTAACTATAGCAATAATTACTACAATAACAAGGGCAACAAAAGGGGAAAAAATGGCCTCCAGGAGCAGTGGATTCGTAGTGCAGGCACTGAGCCCTAGCAATAACCCTGGAAGCAAAAAAAAAAAAAAAAAAAGGAGAAGAAGAGGCCAGGCTGCCTGAGTGCACATGTTATCACGCACAAGGACCTAAGTCGAGACCCCGACTCCCCACCTATAGGAGGGAAGCTTCACCAGTGCTGAAACAGGGCTGCAGGGCCTCTCTTCTCTCCCTCTCTTTGCTCACTCTTTCTCTAATAACTTATATTTTGACTTTGATAGTAGGACAGAGAGAAACTGAGAGGGAAGAAGGAGATAGAGAGCGAGACAGACACCTGCAGCCTCCCCCCCCGCAGGTGGGGACCGAGGGCTTGAACCCGGGTCCTTGTGCACTGTAGTGTGTGTGCTAAGCCAGGTGCACTATCACCTGGCCCTTTTTCTTCTCTCTCTATCAATCCCCAATTTCTCTCTGTCCCATCAAATAGAAAGGAAAAATAAATAGCTACTAGGTGCAGTGCATTCATAGTGCTGGCACCGAGCTCCAGCGATAACCGTGGTGGCAAAAAAAAAAAAGAGAGAGAGAGAAAGAGAAAGAGAGGGAGGGAGGAAGAAGGAAGGGAGGAGAGAGAGAAAAAAGAAAAGAAAGAAAAAAACAAGAAGAGGGAGTCAGGCAGTGGGTTAAGGACACATGGTGCAAAGTGCAAGGACCAGCATAAGGACACCGGTTCAAGCCCCCGGTTCCCCACCTGCACGGGGTCACTTTGCAAGCAGTGAAGCTGGTCTGCAGGTGTCTGTCTTTCTCTCCTCCTCTCTGTCTTCCCCTCCTCTCTCCATTTCACTCTGTCCTATCCAACAACAATGACAACAATAACAACTACACCAATAAAGCAACAAGGGCAACAAAAGGGAATAAATAAATAAATATTTAAAAAAATCTAAAAAAAAGAAAAAAGAAAGAAGAAACAAACCAAGGAGGATGGGAAGGGAGGGCCCTCAGTGCTGTCATGCCCGTGCTGGGCCATGAGTCCACCCCGCCCTGCCCCACCCCACCCCATGCACACTGAGAAAAGCAGGCCCAGGTATGCCAGGACCCCCAACCCCCTCAGGGCCCCCCCACTGTGCGATCAACCAGAAGAGAGGACATGAAACCAAGAGGGTGCACCTTGACCCTGGCTCCACTTCCTCCTCCTTCCTCCTTCCTCCTTCCCGCAGACCCCTGATGCTTCCAGATGTCTCCTCTGGGGCCCATGCCTAAATACAGACTCTCTCAGAGCTTACCCCGCTGTTCTGGGACCATCACTGCGGGCACCTGGTCTAGTGTGTTCTGCCTCCCTGATCCTCCTTCAGTCTCCCCTCATCTTCCAGGGAGGGCCCCCTGCCCCGGAGCCTAGGGGCACAGCACTAGGGTCAGGCCTCCCCTACCCCCCTGCCCTCTTGTCTCCAGGTTGAACCTGCGGGAGCTGGGCCCCTGGGCCTCACACATGCGCTGGCTGGTGTGGACCATGGCCTCAGCGGGCACCGTCTATGTCTTCTTCTTCCACGAGCGGTGAGTGGGGCTGGGCTTGGTGGGGCGTTACTGTTCCTGAGGAGAGGATACCCCAGGACTGAGGCCCAGTGGGCTGTCAGCAGAGAGACACTGAGGGGGGTCACAGACCACCCTCCTCTCCAAGCCACTGAGTACCCAACGTTCTCCACACCTCTGGGTCTATACCCTGTGTCCACCCTTCTGTCCACACCCTGGGTCCACAACTCATAGCCACACCCAGAATCCACAGGCCCTGTGTCCAGACAACCGTGTCCTCACCCCACATGTCCAGACTTCCCATGTCCACCCCCGAGTCCACACCCCCCACACCCACACCCCGTGTCCACACCTCTTGTGTACATACACACTGTGTCCACACCCCCGTGTCCACACCCCCCCATGTCCTGAGGAAATGAGCAGAGTGAGGAGGGCAGAAGGGCAGAACTGGGTGGGGGAAGCACCCGCACACGTCACCCTGAGTGAGGTCCTGGGGGGAGCCCGACCTCATGCCGAGGTAGCCTGGTGGTCCTGGGGCAGCCCCCGGGTGTCTGTGGTGTCTGTCCTCCCTGGAATAAAAAGTGAAAAAGAAGAAAACACCCCAGGGGGCTGCTCAGTGGTGCTGTCACACACACTCGGGGCCCTGGGGTTCATTCCCAGGCGGCTCCCAAACAGTCTCGGCCCCAGGGGCCGACAGGCAGTGCCTTTGGTTAAGCACTATGCGTAAGGATCTGGGTTCAAGCCCCCGGATCCCCATCAGCAGGGCAGAGGCTTGACAGGTGGTGAAGCAGGGCTGCAGGTGTCTCTGTCTGTCTCCCTCTCTGTCTTCCCTTCCCTCTCAATTTTTCTCTGTCCCATCAAAAAAAAAAAAGGAAAAACTGGCAACCAGGATTAGTGGATTTGTAGTGCTGGCACCGAGTCCCAGCAACAAGCCTAGAGGCAAAAAAAAAAAAAAAAAAAAAATCTCGGCTTGTTAGAAAGGAACAAGAGTTGTGGGAGTGAACGGGAGAGACTCAGAGACTCCTCTAGGCTCCTAGGAGGCGAGCGGGTGTGTCCTTGGGGTGCTGGCGGTGCTGGCTCGAATGGTCTTGTTTGCCTGGGCACAGCTCAGAGCAGGACGGAGACCTCTCAGGGTCACCCCCATTCTGCCACCCCCTGCTGGGGGGAGCAGCTGGCTGAGGTGGGGGTCCAGAGCGCTGGGCTCAGTCTGGGGGACCCCCTCACGGTGGCTGGTCTCTCCGCAGGTACAAGCTGGTGGAGCTGCTGTGCTACCTCGTCATGGGTCTGTTCCCGGCCCTGGTCATCCTGTCCATGGTGAGTCCGCCTGCCCTCCCGCCCACAGGGATCCCAGTGGCCAACTCGAGGGCCAGCCCGAAAATAGCTCATCTGGAGGGTGTGCTGCCCTGCTGGCCCCCGTGGAAGGGGGCTTGTGTCCTCTGTCCCCTTTTCTTGGCATCTGCCTCCACCTGAAGTAAAGCTAGCCCGGATCTGTGAGGCCCGGGAGGTCATCAAAAAGGCAGGACTTGGGTGGAGGGAAATAGCTTAATGGTTATGGAGAGGGACTCTCCTGCCTGAGGCTCCAAGGTCCATGGGGGTAAAAAAAAAAAAAAAGCAGGACCAGCACTCAGGACTCGTGCTGGCAGAGGACGGGACCTGTGAGTGTGAGGGCACTGCTGGGGCAGAGGATGCCCCCTCTTCAGAGAGGGAGACATGGGGGCTGGGTAGGGCACACTGTGTGCAGGGACGTGGGTTCAAGCCCTAGCTCCCCACCTCAAGCTTCACAAGAGGTGGAGCAGGCCTGTAGGCCTCTCCCTCCCCTTCCCCCACCCCTCTCCCTCTTGCACTCTCTTTCTCTGCCAACCTCTATCAGAAAGGCAGGGAATGTGGGATGGTGGAGTCGGCCAGGCCCAGAGGCCTGGTGGGCGAGCTCAGCTGTTTGTCCTGTTCAGGACTCAGCTTCTGACCTAACCCGCGCTGTGCCCGAGGAGGCTTCGGTACTGTGCTGTCTCCCTGTCTCCCTCTACTTGATTTGTTCATTTTAATATTTTATTTATTGGCTAGAGACAGAGAAAAAAATCAAGAGAGAAGGGAGAGATAGACAGGGAGAAAGAGAGGGGGCCAGGCACGGATCCTTGCGTAAGGACCTGCACAAGGATCCAGGTTCAAGCCCCAGACCTCCCTGTGGTGGGGAGGGGTGGTCGCCTCACAAGTGGTGAAGCATGTCTGCTGGTGTCTCTCTTTCTCTCCCCCTCTCAATATTTCTCCCTCTCCTCTCTCAATTTCTCTCTGTCTTATCCAATAGGATAGAAAAAATATATAAATAAAGGTCAACAGGAGCCAGCAGTAGTCCTGGAGCCAAAAAAAAAAAAAACAAAAACAGGAGGGCAGGCGGTGGCACATCTGGTTAAGCACTCATATCACAGTGCGCAAGGACCCAGGTTCAAACCCCTGGTGCACACCTGCAGGGGAAGCTTTGTGAATGGTGAAATAAGGCCGCAGGGGTCTCTCTCTGTCTCTCTCCCTAGCTCCTCCTTCTCTCTCAGTGTCTGGCGGTCTCTACCCAATAAATAAATGAATAAAGATAACGCAAAAAAATTAAAAAGATAGGATTAATTCTTTAAACAAAAAAGAGGGGAGTTGGGCGGTAGCAAAGTAGGTTAAGCACATGTGGTGCGAAACTCAAGGACCGGTGTAAGGATCCTGGTTCGAGCCCCTGGCCCCCCACGTGCAGGGGAGTCACTTCACAGGCGGTGAAGCAGGTCTGCAGGTGTCTGTCTCTCTCTCCCCTGTCTTCACCTCTCTCCATTTCTCTCTGTCCTATCCAACAACGATGACATCAGTAACAACAACAATAAAAAAAACAAGGGCAACAAAAGGGAAAATAAATATATAAAAATTTTAAAAAAGGAGAGACACTTGCAGCCCTGCTTCAACACTCGTAAAGTGTCCCCCCTGCAGTGGGGACCTGTGTGTGATAACGTGTGTTTTGAAGGTGAGCCACGGTCTCCAATTGAAAAAAAAAGGCTCAGAGTGGTAACCTCTGAGAACGATAAATCTGTGCCTACCTCTTGGAGGGGCTGGGAGATGGCTCACCATGACTGGCACCGGGAGAGCTCTAAGGATGATGGCCTGGTGGTGTGGTGTGTGTATATCCTTCCTCTCTCTCTCTCTCTCTCTCCCTCCCTCCCTCCCTCCCCGCCTCTGGGGTTATTGCTGGGGCTATGTGCCAGCCCTGAAAATCCACCGCTGCCTGTGGCCTTTTTTTTTTTTTCATTTTAATTTCATTTGACAGGACAGAGAGGAATTGAGAGTGGAGGGGAGACAGAGAGACACCTGCAAACCTGCTTCACCTCTCATGAAGTGTTCCCCCTATAGCTGGTTATCAGAGGTTCGAATCTGCGTCCTTATACATGGTGATATATTTGTTTAACCTGGTGCACCACCGCCCGCCCCCCTTTCTCTCTCTGTTTCTCTTCTCTTTCCCCCCTACTCTCTAAATAAAACATGAAAAAAAAAAAGACTGCAGAAGGCAGCTCAGCCCTGTCTCCCCAAGTTCATCCCCCAGAGCTGTGTGGAAAAGACCTGTGTTAATTAATGAATCAAGAGAGGGCCGTGCGGTGGTGCACCTGGTCGAGCACTCACATCACAGTGCGCAAGGACCCAGGTTCAGGCCCCTGGTCCCCAACTGCAGGGGGAAAGCTTCACGAGTGGTGAAGCAGAGCTGCAGGTGTCTCTCTGTCTGTCTCCCTCTTTATCGCTCCCTCTCAATAAAGATAATTTTAAAAAAATTTATAAAGAAGATGAATTGGAGAAGATGAATTTAGGTTTGTGGCTGTCACTGGGGTGTCACTGCTCCAGGCCAACTTCAGAGAAAGAAAGAGAAGAAAGGGGGTAAGGAGAGAGGGAGAGGGAGGAGAGGGGAAAGAGAGACGGGGAGTAAGGAGAGAGGGAGGGGGAGGAGAGGGAGAGGGGAGAGGAGGAGAGAGAGGGGGAGAGAGAGGGGACAGCACATAAGCTTACTCCGGTGTTGCAGGGCAGGCTGGGACCCTGGCCCTGTACGTGGGGAAGCAGATGCACCTACCAGCTGAGCTGTCCTGCTGGCCCAAAACTGGGGGGCTTGAGTCGCCTGGATGAGACCCCCATGGGAGTCTGGGCTGGCTGTGTGGGGGGACTGGCCACGCCCCTGACCCTGCCTTGTCTGCCCGCAGCCGGACAGGGAGGGCGTGAGGGAGCTGGTGGCGGGCGGCCTCCTCTACTGCCTGGGCACCGTGTTCTTCAAGAGCGACGGCCGGGTGCCCTTTGCCCATGCCATCTGGCACCTCTTCGTGGCCTTCGGGGCGGCCACGCACTACTATGCTGTCTGGAGGTACCTGTACCTGCCCCCCACCTGCCAGGATCCCGTGTCCAAGTGACCTGCCCTGGGAGATGCCCACAGCTCCACGAGAGGCCATGCCGACCCCCAGCACTGGGCACTGCCCAGGGGACCCTGGGCCCTGGTGTCCCCACCATGCTCCCCAAGGCCCAGGCCTGTCACTCTGGCTGGCTGTACCCTCTGTGCCTTTCCCACCGGGCTGAAGAGAGGACCACCAGGAGGGACAGTACCCTGGGGGTGGGTCACTGCTGTAGAGGGGAAACTGAGGCCTCGCTTCCTCCTGCCCCACCTCCCTGGGCTCTTGGGAGGGAGGGAAGCAGGGACCTGGGGCCAGGATATCAGATACCTTTCAGGAGGGTGCTAGGGCTGGGGACCTGACACCAAGCGCAGCGGGGTCCCTCCCTCCTGTGTCAGTGAGCCGTTCATTTGGTACCTGTGGGCACAATGTCTGGGAGACCCCTGCAGTCACTGGGTGATACCCGTGGGGGCATGTCCTCACTGCTGCGCCCGGGGCCAGCCGACCGGGAGGGATACTGGGGCTTGAGCTGGGGCGGCTGCACCCTTGGGTGACAGCCCTGTCTCACGGCAGACGGGCCTGGATTTGAGTGGGAGCACATGGGATGCCTTACGCTCACTTCTAGAACATTCCAGGGTGTTTCAGAGCTCTGTCCCCTGTACACAGTGGTACTAAATCCCCCAACTCATTCCTCAGAGAGATGGTGGCCTCTGAGCTGGGGGTGCTCTGGGATGGGGGAGTCTGTTGCCTGGGAGTATGTGTATACAATTATGTGCACATGCATGTAATGTGTGTATGCACACTGAACAAATGCATATATGTTCGTGAGTGTGAGAATGCGTGTGTGTGCACATCTGTGTCCACACCAGCCTCCCATACCATGGGAGGGAGACCTTGGTCCTGTGAGCTTGGCAAGGTCTGCGGGAGCTGGACCGTCTGGCCCCACAGAAGCCGGGATCCAGGAGAAAGAAGACAAGTGGAAGCCTCGTCCACGGTCACAGACTCTGTCAGTCAACAGAACACAGCTCCCTGGGATTTCCGTGGCCCAGGACATCCATGTCCACTTGCCCAGCCGCCACCCCTGCAGGCCCCGGCCTGGCCTTGGAGGAGGAGAGTTGTTTTTTTTTTTTCAAGATTTCTTCCCTTTTCTTCCTTCCTTCCTTCCTTCCTTCCTTCCTTCCTTCCTTCCTTCCTTCCTCCCTTTCTTTTCTTTCTTTCTTTTCCTCCAGTTATTGCTGGGCTCGGAGCCGGCACTATAAACCCACTGCTCCTAGAGGCCATCCCCCCCCCCATTTTATTGGACAGGACAGAGAGAAACTGAGAGAGGAGGGAGAGGTAGAGAGAATAACATAGATACTTGAAGACTTGCTTCACTGCTTGTGAAGCATCCTCCCCTGCAGGTGGGGAGCTGGGGGCTTGAACCTGGATCCTTGTGCTTAGTAATGTGTGCACTTAACCCGGTGCACCACCAGCTGGTCAAGATTTCTTTATTATCGTGACTTTTTTTTTTATTGCCACCAGGGTTGTCTCTGAGGCTCAGTGCCTACACAATGAATCCACCACTTCCAGCGGCCACTTTCTTTTCCTTTATTTGACAAGACAGAGAGAAATTGAGAGGGAGGAGGAGAAGAGAGACACAGAGACCTGAAGACCTGTTTCCCTGCTTGTGAAGTTTTCCCCTGTGTAGCTGGGGATCAGGGACTTAAACCCGGGTCCTCTCGTAATGATGTGTGCACTCAGTCAGCTGCCACCACCTGGCTGATATCCTTATTTTTTAGATGTATTTGGTGGTCCACAAGGTGGCGCAGTGGCTAAAGTATTGGATTTTTAAGCCTGCGTTTGATCCCTGACACTGTGTGATGCTCTGATTCTCTCTTTCATAAGTAAATAAATAGTTCTTGTATTTACTTTCTTGTTGATCTTTTTAAAAAATATTTATTTATTTCCTTTTTGTTGCCCTTGTTGTTTTTATTGTTGTTGTAGTTATTATTGCTGTTGATGTTGTCATTGTTGGATAGGACAGAGAGAAATGAAGAGATGAGGGGAAGGCAGAGGGGGGAGAGAAAGACAGACACCTGCAGACCTGCTTCACCGCCTGTGAAGCGACTCCCCTACAGGTGGGGAGCCGGGGGCTCAAACCAGGATCCCCATGCCGATCCTTGTGCTTTGCGCCACGTGAGCTTAGGCCACTGCGCTACCGCCCGACCCCCTTTCTTTCTTGTTGATCTTGAGGGAGAGAGGGAAAGCACAGCCTGCTTAGCTCTGGCATAAGGAGTCTTGGGAATCGAACCTATGGCCACTGGGGCCTCAAGCTCACACGTTGGTGCTCTCATAGGCTGAGCTGTCTCCCTGGCCCTTCTAGGGGTTTTGGAATGGGGGCTGGGAAATAGGTCACTGGGTCGGGGGTGTACCTGGCCTTTCACAAGGCCTGGGTTCAAACCATGGCATCACACTCATCACCATGGCACTGGAGGGAAGTAGTCTCTGTCTGTCTCTGTCTCTGTGTCTCTGAAAAGGCTGCCAGAGCAGTAGGATTGTGCGTGTGAGAGGCCGCAGCACTGCAGAGACCGAAAATAAGGTTTCTCCTCTCGTGGGGTGTTGGCTAGGAGAAGACCGAGGAGGAGAGTGGGGACCTGTGGGAGCAGGGTGTGGGGTATGGAGGGAGCAGGCAGGTGGCTCAGCTGCTGCCCAGCAGGTGAGGCTGGTGGCTGGGTCATGGGCAAATCCTCCTGCTTGTGTTCCCAAGCCTGGCACTGCCCAGCACTGATGCCCCGAGGGGCTCTTGGCCTTCTGGATCCCAGAGAGATCTCCAGAGAGACAGAGCATGTGCACCCCATGTTGGAAAGATGGCCCCATGCCCCTAATTCTCAGGAGTGTCCACACCCAGTATCCCCTGTACCCCAGGGTGGCCTGGCATCTCACAAGGCAGGCGGCCTCTTCCACCATCCAAGGCTCCTGCAGTTGCCTGTGTGGTCCCCAGCCCTGTGTGAAGTGGAAATGGGGTTTCACCTCAAGTTTGTCCCCACTCTGCCTTCTCAGCACCCAGCTGTGGGGCAATCACTCACCCTCACCAGCTTCTGTGCCTGCACAGACGGGCTCTTATCCTTCTATTTTATTTTACTTTACTTTACTTTTATTTTATTTGCCTCCAGGGTTACCCTTGGGGCTCGGTGCTGGCACTACGAATCCAATGCTCCTGGTGGATTTTGACAGGACAGAGAGAAATTGAGAGGGCGAGGAGGAGACAGAGAGGGAGCGCCCCCCTGCAGGTGGAGAACTGGGGGCTCGAACCTGGATCCTATGTGGCTTAATGGGGTGAACCACTGCCCAGCCCCCTTGTTTATTTTATTTTTAATACTTTAATTAACAAACATGATGAGCCTTTGGCCTGCAAGATTACTTAGTGGCCCTCAGAAGAAACGGGCCCCTCTGGGTGGGGAGAATACAGGTCCATGAAAGATGATGAATGACATAGTGGGGGTTGTATTGTTAAATGGGAATCTGGGGAATGTTATGCATGTACAAACTATTGTATTTACTGTTGAATGTAAAACATTAATTCCCCAATAAAGAAATAAATTATTAAAAAAAAAGAAAAAAAAAGAAACGGGCCCCTAAGGGGGAGGCCTGAATGGGACAATGGAGACATGTGTCTTTCTTTTTTTCTCTATCTTTTTTAATTTTTAGTCTTTAATTTTTTTTTTTACTGCCACCAGGGTTATCAATGAGGCTTGGTGCCAGCAAGAATATGAATCCATTACTCCCAGTGACCAATTTTTCCTTTTTTTTTTTTTATGAGACAGAGCAAAATTGAGAGAGGACGAGGGGGGGTGAGAGATACAGATACCTGCAGATCTGCTTCACCACTTGTGGACTCCTTGTAGGTGGGGAGCAGCAACTTGAACCTGGGTTCTTGCGCTTGGTAGTATGTGTGTTTAACTGGATATACCACTGCCTCTCTCTGCCTCTCTCTGTCTCTCTTTGTCTCTCTGTCTCACTGTCTCTCTCTGTCTCACTCTGTCTCTCTCTCTGTCTCTGTCTCTCTCTATGTGTCTCTCTGCCTCTCTCTGTCTCTGTCTCTCTCTCTCTCTGTTTTCCCTGAGCCCTTGCTCAGCTCTGGCTGGTGTTGGTGCTGGGGACTGAACCTGGGACCTCAGAGCCTCAGGCAGGAGAGTCTGTTTGCAGAGATGATGCTTATGTAATTCAGGAGTGCAGGGTTATTTCAGTTTTGTCAAAACAAGTGTTAAATGGAACAACAGCAACAGAAGTACCATACAGACTTGCAGTTTGCCAGCAAGCTGGCCACTTATGTAGATGCCAATGACGAGGAGCACCCAACCCTCGGGCAAAGCAAGTAGCCACTAGAGGCACGGCCTCGTGAGCCTTATCTACTCCCCAAATGGGCCCAGCCCCGGTGAGCTCTACCCGCTCCCCAATAGCCTTACTTCTCCGTGCACAACCTCACTGACCTGAAATACAGAGCCGCCTGTCAGCAGTTTCTTTCCATCCTTGCTGTTTCCTCTGACGTTTTTGAGCTAGTCTTGCATGTTTTGTCTTTTTTGTTTGCTTTTCCAAACTCTGATATGGCCTTATTAAGTAAATGTGGATAGGGGGCCAGGTGGTGGTGCCTTTGGTTTAGCACACATATCACAGTGTACGAGGACCTGGGTTCGAGCCCCTGGTCCCCATCTGCAGGGGGGGAACCTTCACGAGTGGTGAAGCAGGGCTGTAGGTGTCTCTCTGTCTCTCTCCATCTCTATCTCCCCCACCCCTCTCAACATTCTCCATCCAATAATAATTAAAATGTGGATTTACAAGGTTGTCCCAAGGATGCGTTTCCACGTGTCCCCTGACTCTGGTGACCGCCCCTTCTGCACCTGCCACAGCTGCCAGGCTGCACTGCCCACTGCTCCCGTCACGCTGCTGGTCAGCCGTTCCTGTTGCTGTGAAACGACCCCATGGGGCAGTGCCCATGGCAGGAACGTGGTCTTTCCCCATAGGGTTTGAGCCAGTCCATTATGGGCAGTTCTCTGGGCCGCCCCCAGATCCTGGTCAGAGAACGTGTCTTGGCTTCTAGAAGCATCTTCAGGGCCTCTGCTATCCCCTGCCTCCTCTCAGTGTCTGTTCTGGCGGAGTGCCCCTCTCTCATGGGTGAACACACCCATGAGAGCAGACTGGGGGCCCAGCCCAGAGCCCACACTGAGCTGGAGCCTCCAACTTCCACAGAAGATGGGGCCCTCATGTCCGGGGGCCCAGGACCCCACAGGCTACTCACTCCACAGTTCTGCCCCTTGGGCATCTCCTTGACTTTTCTGCCCTCTCTGTCACCTCTGCACTGTGTCCCCACTCCTGTGTGCTGTGCCCCAGGCAGGCATCTGTGACTGACGACATGGACACATCACAGTGGCCCAGGGGCTACAGACAGCAGCTCTGGTTTTACTGCTCACAGCAGGATGGGTCTGGGGTGGGACTGCTGTAGCCCCTCATACGTAACCCAACCCTCACATTTGTCACTCAGAGTCTGGTACTCCAAATGTCACTAGGGTCCAGAGCTATGTAGTCACCTACTCCAAGATGATTTTCATCCCATGTGGGGAACGAAGGGTGGACCTCAGCCTTTGGGTACCCCCCAGAGCCTGTGGGTGCAGTCCTGAGCCTGTGGGTGTCCCCCAGAGCCTGTGGGTGCAGCCCTGAGCCTTTGGGTGCTCCCAGAGCCTGTGGGTGCCCCCCAGAGCCTGTGGGTGCAGCCCTGAGCCTTTGGGTGCTCCCAGAGCCTGTGGGTGCAGCCCTGAGCCTGTGGGTGCAGCCCTGAGCCTGAGGGTGCAGCCCTGAGCCTGTGGGTACAGCCCTGAGCCTTTGGGTGCTCCCAGAGCCTGTGGGTGCAGCCCTGAGCCTGTGGGTGCAGCCCTGAGCCTGAGGGTGCAGCCCTGAGCCTGTGGGTACAGCCCTGAGCCTTTGGGTGCTCCCAGAGCCTGAGGGTGCAGCCCTGAGACTATGGGTGCAGCCCTGAGCCTTTGGGTGCTCCCAGAGCCTGTGGGTGCAGCCCTGAGCCTGTGGGTGCAGCCCTGAGCCTGTGGGTGCAGCCCTGAGCCTTTGGGTGCTCCCAGAGCCTGTGGGTGCAGCCCTGAGCCTATGGGTGCAGCCCTGAGCCTGTGGGTGCAGCCCTGAGCCTGTGGGTGCAGCCCTGAGCCTGAGGGTGCAGCCCTGAGTCTGTGCGTGCAGCCCTGAGCCTGTGGGTTCCCCTCTGAGCCTGTGGGTGTAGTCCTGAGCCTGTGGGTGCCCCCTGTGAACCTAAGGGTGTAGTCCTGAGCCTGTGGGTGCAGCCTTGATCCTGTGGGTTCCCCTCTGAGCCTAAGAGTGTAGTCCTGAGCCTGTGGGTGCCCCCTGTGAGCCTGTGGGTGCAGCCCTGAGTCTGAGGGTGCAGTTCTGAGCCTGTGGGTGCCCTTGTGAGCCTGTGGGTCCCTCCTAAACCTGAGGGTGCACCCAAGTCTGAGGGTGTCCCCATGAGCCTGTGGGTGCCCCCTGAACCTGAGGGTGCCCTGTGAGCTTGTGGGTGCAGCTCTGAGCCTGTGGGTGCTCCCCTGACCCTGAGCACAAAGCAGGGGGTGTGGTGCTGAGAGTATGGCCTGTGGTTCTGCCTCACCAGGGTGGAATCCTAGGATGAGGTCACTCTTGTCACCCTTCCCTTCCAGGAAGCAGATGTGAGCTCCGAGGGCGGGCAGCTGGGGCCTGACCCACCTGGGGTTCTGCTCCCTTTGGGCTGATTCCCGAGAAGCTCCCTGCAAGCATGGTGGGGTGGGGAGGACATGAAAGTCAGCAGGAGGGGCAACGTGACCCTCCAGGAGCGGCCAGGAGACAACAGTGGAGCACAGGGGCTATTATTATTTTTTCAAAAAGCTTTTCTTGAAAAACACAAATGTTTATTATTTGTTTACATTCACAAGTGAGACACAAAGCACAGCTCAGCCTGGGCACCCTGGGGAGGGACGTGGCGGGGGGGGGTGTGTCCCAGGAAGCCCTCCCCTCTTTGCTGCTTATTGCAATGAAGGGTGATCAGGAGGGCCAGATGCCATATGCTGAACTCTGCACTCTGACCTCTGAGGCAGGCCTCTGCAGAATCCTAGAGAAGGATTAGGTGGAGGTGGGGGTCACGAGGGTGCACCCTAATCCAGCAACAGGTGTCTCCCTGTGAGAGGAGGAGCTTAGGACACGGGTGAGTCCAGAGCTGGCCACTTGAGGGTACCCACAGGCACTGCCCGCAGCCCGGGAGTGAGGCCCGGAAAGGAGGCAGCCCCCACACTTTCTCTTGGATCCCAAACCTCCAGGCCGTGGAGAGAAGAAGCTGCGATGTTTCAGCTGCCCCGTATGTGGCACCTGGGACACAGGAACCAGCAGGACTGGGCTGCAGGGGCAGCTTTGGGGACTGAAAGCTGGGATGGCACCCACATGAGCCATGCAGCTCACTTTTTTTTTTAAAATTTATTCCCTTTTGTTGCCCTTGTTGCTTTACTGTTGTAATTATTATTGTTGTCTGTCTTTGTTGTTGGATAGGACAGAGAGAAATGGAGAGTGGAGGGGAAGACAGAGAGGAGGAGAGAAAGACAGACACCTGCAGACCTGCTTCACCGCTTGTGAAGCGACTCCCCTGCAGGTGGGGAGCCGGGGGCTCAAACCAGGATTCTTCTGCTGGTCCTTCTGCTTTGCGCCATGTGCACTTAAGCCGCTGCGCTACCACCCGACTCCCGCAGCTCACTTCTGCTGGATGTTTCATCCCTGTTCCCGCAGAAAAACCACAAGTGGCCGGCCGGGCAGTGGCACATGTTATGATGCACAAGGACCTGGGTTCAAGCCCCTGGTCCTCCCCTGCAGGGTGGGAGAAGCTTTGCAAGTGGTGAAATAGAGCTGTAGGTGTCTCTATCTTCCTATCCAATAAATAAAGTATATATTTAAAATCTTTATTTATTTATTCCCTTTTTTTAATTGTTGTTGTTGTGCTGGATAGGACAGAGAGAAATGGAGAGAGGAGGGGAAGACAAAGAGGGGAAGAGAAAGATAGACACCTGCAGACCTGCTTCACCACCGGTGAAGCGACTCCCCTGCAGGTGGGGAGCCAGGGGCTCGAACTGGGATCCTTACGTTGGTTCCTGCGCTTTGCGGCACCTGCGCTTAACCCACCGTGCTACCGCCCGACTCCCAAATAAAATATTTTTTATAAAAACAGCAAGTGAGATGGCATTAGTGAGAGCAGGGCTTTGTTCTCCCCCCACCCCCATTAAAAGCAAAGCAAACAAACTGGGGAAATCACTCACCCGGTAGTGCACAAAATTAGCTTGCCTGTGTGGCTCCTGGTTCAATTCCTGGCAGCGGGTGGACCAGACAGTGGTGCTCTGGTTTGTCCCCTGTGAAGATCTCCTCTCTCTCTCTCTTTCTAAATACAATAAATCTTAAAGTAAATAAATAAATAAATAATAAAAAAACGGCAGCCCACATTTGGCCCGGAAGCAGTGGTTTGTTAACCCTGCTGGGGAGGGGTTTGGCCAGGGAAACAGTCCAGGAGGAAAGCTTTCTGCTCCCCATCCAGCCTATTCAGGGTGGTGGTGGTGGTGGTGGGGCTGTCTGTGAACCTGGGGGCACCTTGTGTATGGGGGTACGAGCCCCAGGGCGTGCTACACATTAAGGGTGCAGCTTGACTTAACCCTCAGCGCTGGGCCTAGTCCCCTTGCAGGCTCAGAGTTCTGCATCTTTCTGTCTAAGGTGGAACACATGCACCGCCCTGGTCTACACTGTGGCTTGTGTCTGAGAGGCCTTTTTCCTGAGGCGAAACTCCAGGCCCAGGGCCCGTGCCAAAGTGAGCTCTAGGGGACACGAGTTTCTTTTCAAACCAGTTACCCGAGGAGGACTGTTGGGCCAGAGTCCTGGCGCTGACCTGGCCCCGTTTTGCAACGTTTTCAGTAGAAGATCTGATGTCACTTAAACCTGGGTGCTCGGGCGGGGAGGACAGACTGCAGGGGATACAGAACCACTACACCGGTCCCTTTGAGATGGCTCAGATGTTCAAATCCTGGAAGTCATTCCTTTCTGGCACATCCTAGCTTTGGCTTGCTCCCACCGCTTCTGGGGCGCACTTCCAGGGGAGAAAGTGAAGTTGGGGAAAAAAAAGGAAAAAAAAAAGTGAAGTTGGGGACAAAACAGCCCAGCAGAAGGCCCAACCAAACTCTGGGCCAGCACGTGCCTGCAGACTTAGAACTGGCCACGCCCCACAGACGGGCCACGCCCTTCTACGAGGCCACGCCCCACGAAGAGGTCACGCCCCTTAGGGAATTTGTCCAGGTGCGTTGATTAACCCTGGGGGAGACCTCGCGCAGACCGTCCCTTCCTCCAGACCACGCCCATTCTCAGAATACTTCCCGTTGATTGGGTGGCGTGCAGGAAAAGCCCCGCCCCCAAAATCAAACCACGCCCTCTGAGGACCCCGCCCCCCGCCTACCGCCGTTGGACGAGTGGGCCTCGCCGGCCCGCCTAGCCCCCACAGTCTATTGGGTGGTCCTCAGGGGGCGCCGACGTTCAGGCCACGTTTTCACACCCGTCAACGACGCCCCAGAAGCCCCGCCCACACGCCCTGCTCCTTCAGCTTCCTACCCGTCGATTGGCTGGAGGGCGGGAGGCGCCGGCGCTCAATTCGCGCTTTCTCCACAGCCGGCCCCGTCCCCTCACGAGGCCCCGCCCACGCACGGCTTCCTCGGCGCGGACTGGCCGGCGCCCGGGGGCGCAGCAGACGCTTGGAGCGCACGGGGCTCGCGCCAGCCGGCCCCGCCTCCACCCCCGCCCCGCCGTGGCGGCCGGCAGGAGGCGCCGCGCTCGCTGTGTCTCTCTCGGGGGTCGCTCGCTCGCTGCTCGCTCGGGTTCGCCGCGCTAACGGCGGGTGTGGGGCCCCGAGGCCCGCGGCGGCCGACGGTGCTGGCGGTGAGTGCGTCGCGCGGAGTTGGCGGGGGCGGCGGGGGCGGCGGGGCGGCGGGGCTCCCCCCGGGGCCGGCGTGCGCAGTTGCCGTGGAGACCGGCGGCTCTCGGGTCGGCGGGGCGCGGCCTGCGGGGCGGAACTCCCCGCGCCCCCTGCCCCCCGTGTGCCCCTGCAGGGGGGCTCCCGCACCCGCCCGCGCAGCCCCGGCTTTGCACGGCCGCGAGCGCATTGCGCCCGCGCTTTCTGCCCCAGCGCCCCGCACCCCAATCCCGGCCGGAGACCGCAGGGCTGCGGCGCCCCCAGCGCCCCCGCCCCCCCGCCCCCCCGCACTGCCCTGACGGGTGATCCCGCCGGGACACAGGTGCCTGCTGGCCGGGACTCTGCGTTCCAGCAGCCGCCCCCCTGCAGCAGCCCCCCCCCCCCCCCCCGCCCAGCTCTGCATGGCTCTGGGCTTGGACAGCCATGGGCGGGCCGGGGACGCAGGGCTGTGGGGGCCCGGCCCTCCTCCTCCTCCTCCTCCTCCTCCCGGTGGAAACTCTGATGGATGGCGCCCTCCCTCCCCCCGCCGCCACCAGAAAGCGGCCCCAGAGAGACACCGGGCCGGCCTGGTCCCCCGGGGTGCTAGCGGGAGAAGGGGGACGGACAGACAGACGGACGTCTGGGCTGTGCTGGGCCCTCTGTCTGCCTGCGACAGGGAAGCAAGGACAGGAGGGGACAGGAGGCCACGGCCCTGGGGACTTGCTGGAAATGGCCACAGAGGGAGTGAGAGACGGATCGGGAAGGGGACAGACCTTCCCGAGAAAACGGGACAGATAAACAGACGAGGGTCTGGGTCCACGGGGACTTCCTACCACGAGAACCGGGAAAGAGCTCACCTGGTAGAGCACGGGTGAGCCCCAGCGCCACATGGCAGAGCCTGGATGCCCCTGAGGTGGGACAGTGCCTTGGTGTTTCTCCATCTCTCTCTTAAGTACAAGGATGGAGAAATTGGCTTGGGAAGGTTCATTCCTCTGTGCAGCATTAAACAAAAAAACAAAAAAAAAAGAAGAAGAGGGAGTTGTGGCCAGGTGGTAGTGCACACACCCGGTTAAGCGCACATTACAATGCACAAGGACCTGGGTTTGAGTCCCTCGTCCCCACCTGCAGGGGAAGCTTTGCAAGTGATGGGGCAGTGCTGCAGGTATCTGCCTCTCTCCCTGTCACCCCCTTCTCTCTCATTTTCTCTGTTTATGTCTAGTAAATAAATGTAACTAAAAAAGAAAAAAAAAGGGCTGGAGTAGACAATATCATGGTTCTGCAAAGAGACTCATATGCCTGAGGCTCCAAAATCCCAGGTTCAGTCCTCTGTACCACCATCAGCCAGAGCTGACCAGTGCTCTTGAAAAATAAGTTAAAAAATATAAAAAATTAAATGGCCAAGAAAAAAAAGAGGGTGGGGAGAATTACACGTCCTTGCCTCTGGCGTCGCCTCTCTTTTGGTGACGCCCCCAGCACTGTGTTAGAGGCTGGAGGAGGGCGGCCCCCGGGAGGGGGGCTGGCAGCTGGCTGTGTGGGCTTTTTGCTTCTTGTGGAGTCAAGGCAGAGTGGCGTCACCCCCACCCCCCCACCTCCCTGCCACTCCCATGCTGGGCCATCTCTGGACGCTGGCCGAATCCAGTTGTGTCCAGATGTGTGGGTGGGGTTCCCGAAGCAGTGGGTACTGGGTTTGGGCCTGCATGGAGGTGGCAGCTGAAAGGGCAGAGGTTTAGCAGGTGCCCTGTGCCGGGGGCTCCGGGTGGGGTCCCCTCCACGAAGGCTGAGAAATGCTGACCGGAAGCCACGTGCTGGCCAGGCACGTCCCCCCAATAGTGCTCAGATCTGGGCCATTGACAGGTCCCTGGGGGAAAGCCTCCGCCAGCTCCAGGCTCCTTGGGGTCTGATGCGAAGCTGGAGGAACATTCCAGGGGGTGGAGGGGTGCGCGAGAGGCCTGTTTTCTCCTCTGGGGCAGGGGTCAGGGTCACCCAGGCCGAGGACAGTTCTCTGAGCTCGGAGCAGGGGCACGAGCTTGTCCTCAGAGGCCATTGCGGGTCGGGCGCTTGGTGGAACACAAACCCCCCTGCCCACGAGGCCCCAGGTTCAAGCCCTGACACCAGGAGGGAGGGCCAGAGGCAGCACAGGGCGAGCTCCAGGGGTAGCCAGGTGGTGCTACCCCTCCCCTTGACGCTCAGCAGGGCACCTGAGTGAGGCCCCGGGTTCAATCCCCGCTCTCTGCACCACCTGGCTCTGGGGACAGGAGTTTCCCCGCCCACCGCAAGGGGGCGCTTGGAACCTCGTCTACCATGTCTGGCTCTCAAAAGCCGTGTGAAGAGCTTGGGGTCCTCTGAGGCAGCTGGTAGCTGGCAGAGGGGACTGGCCCCAAGGGCAGGAGGGGGCTCTGGTTCCCAGTTCTTTCTGGAGGCCCCATTGGGTGAGACAGGAGTTTGGGGGGGGGGGTCTGCCCGAGCCGGGGGGAGGCCGGTGCACCTTTCCTGGCTCTCTCCTGCCCTCCACAGCCACGGGGCACTCCCAGATCACCCCCATGGGAGCCAGGACTGCAGTGTGCTCGGGTCCAGTCTCTTGGCCTGAGCGACGGGTGCCCTGTGCCGCTGTCACCAGGACTGTATCCCCTATAACCTTCAGAGAGCAGGCTTGTCTGCTTCTCTCTCTAGGGGTGGGGAGGAACCTGCGCCCTGGCCAGAGTATGTGCGGGACTCCCCGTGGAGTCTGGGGTTTCCAGCCTGTAAGGCACGGGTCTGTCACAATGGGGACTTCATAGCCTCCTCATGTCCCGGCCACTTTGGCTGGAATGCGGGCGCAGGCAGGGGCAGGCATTCCTGGCACGCCTCCGCCCTGCAGAAGGGGCCTCTCTGTGCAGTGGGCCACCCCCCCCCCCCATCTGAGAGCTGGTGTCTGGCTGCCCTGCCCTTGCCACTGCCCCTTCCAGGCTTCCCCTGGGGACCGAGGTGATGGGGATAGGCCACATTACTCCCTGGTAGCCGGTCCCAGGTCACCCTGTGCCTGCTGCTTTAGCCTGAGCACCAGGGCCAGGTGTGGTGCCGCACCTGGTTGAGCACACATGCTACAGGGTACAGTGACCTGGGTTCGAGCCCCCGGTCCCCACCTGCAGTAGGCAAAGCTTTGTGAGTGGTGAAGCAGGGTTGCAGGTGTGTCTCTGTCTCCCTCTCTATCTCTCCCTTCCTCTTAGTTTTTGTCTCTGTCCAACAATAAATAAAAAGATAAAAAAAATAAGAGGGAGGGACCAGGTAGTGGTGTATCTGGTTAGGTGCACATGTCACTGTGCGCCTGGACCCTGGTGTGAGCTCCTGTTCCCCACCTACATCCCTAGGGGATGCGTCATGATTGCTGAAGGAGGTCTGCAGGGGATTCTCTGTGTCCCCCTCAGTCTCTCTCTTTCCCATCAAATATGAAGGTTGGGGGGAGGAAGAAATGGCCTCGGGAATGCTGAACGCGCACGCTGGCAGGAGCCCAGCCACAACCCTGGTAGCGCCCTGAGGCCTGCTGTGTGCTCCCTGCTGGCTACCCGGCCTCCCCACCCTCCCTGCAGGCACCCGTCTGTGGGTGGGAGCCCTGAGGGGGCGCCTGGGGCTCCCCTGTCCAGGCCTGACCACCGCCCTCTCCCTGCAGGACCCGACCAGAGCCCCCGCCCGCGGGGGGCGGCCCACCATGTTCTACGGGGCGCCCTGCATCATGGCCCCGCCTGCCAAGAGCCGGCTGAAGCGCCAGGGCCAGCTGCTGTCCAGCATGCTGTCACGGACACTGAGCCTCAAGTCGCAGGACGCTGACACGGGCCCGCGGGGCCCTGGCGATGACCCGGCCGAGCTGTCCACGCAGCTGTCGGCGCCTGGCGTGCTCAAGGTGTTCGGGGACAGCGTGGCGGCGGGTGCCCACTACAAGAGCGTGCTGGCCACAGGCGCGTCCAGCGCGCGAGAGCTGGTGCGGGAGGCCCTGAAGCGCTACGCGCTGAGCCCAGAGCGGGCCGCCCTCTATGTGCTGTGTGACGTAGTGGGCCGGGCCGGCGATGGGCCCTGGCGGCCCGAGGGCCTCCGCGTGTTCGGGGACCACGAGCGGCCGCTGCTGGCGCAGGCACTCTGGAGGCCACGCGAGGGCCTGGCCCGCAGGTTCGAGCTGAGGCTGCGCTCGGATGTGGAGGAGCTGGCCGCCGCCGGGGACATGGACACCGTGACGGCAGGTGAGGCAGCTGTGACGACCAGAAGGATGCAGGGCCTGGGGTATCAGCGCCCCTGGCTCGGGGTGACGATGGGGGCCGCGGGAGGGCAGCCCCACATGTGGTCACTGTCCTCGGGCCACTGGATTTAACTGCCAGGGCGGGTGCCAAGGTGTCCCCGTGCGTCCCCTCCCCTCCCTGGAGGAAGAGGCTGGCAGAGGGAGCTCAGCAGCGTGTCCCTGGACCATTGGGCCTGTGCCTGTGTTCCTGGGGCTGCCTCATGCAGTGGGTAATTGGAGGGCAGGTGTGGCTGGCAGATGGAGGCCGGGGCGGGGTCCCCAGGGTGTGACCCTTCATGTGGCTGCAGTTTGGGGGTGACCTGCCGTCTGGGTGGCAGCGCCGGGGGCAGTGGCCTGCTGTCAGCTCTGGCCGATGGTGGCTGGGCATCCGTAGGTGCGCCTGAGGGCTGTGGAGGGCAGAGACAGCTCCGGGGTCTGTCCTGGGGAGGCCTGATGGCCCTGCCTCATGGGGCCTGGCGAGCGCACCCCCCCAGGGCTGCACATGTGGGGCCAGGGTGGTTGCGGGGGTGTGTGAGGCCCCAGGGATGCTGTTGGGGGGCAGCTGGGCTGAAGAAACGGCAAGCACAGCCTGAGGTCCGCAGCCCTGGGTGGGTGCTGTGGGGGGGTGGTGCCTTGTGTACTGTCTCCAGCTCAGGTCTCAAGCCCCTCAGTGTGGCTCAGGGCTCATAGTGGCAGCGTGTGAGAGGGGCTCGGGGCATTAGTGGGCACTCACCGCCTGGCAGCAGTGGCCTGTCCAGTGATCTCACAGATTGGGGGGCCTGTTGGCCCCCATGACCAGTGTGCCCAGTGACTTTGCTTGTAGCCGGACATGGTGGCTACGCTTCTCTGCCGGGACAGTCAGTGGCAGGAGTGTGTCTAGTCAGTCAGTGGACCGCCCCCCCACCACCACGTGAGGATGCTGCTCTCCAGCCGGCTGAGCCCGACATGGTCTGGGTGGGCCTGTAGCCTGGGTGGGGGTTAACAGAGAGAGAGGAAGGTGTGTCTCCAGGGGGGCTGGGTGTCCACAAAGGAGCCACAGGGCTCTGTGGTTGGGGCATCCACGATGCCCAGCAGAGCAGTGTCCAGGATGGGGAGCAGCACCTCACAGCCCAAAACCAGGCCAGCAGGCTCAGTAGGCAGTGCCAGGCAGTGAGTCTGGTACAGATGAGGGCAGGACCTGGACCACAGGGGCCACGGCGCCCAGGAGGCCCAGCCATGTCTGCTGTCCCAAGCCCCCTGGGGCAAGGCCCATTCAGCCCCTCAGCCCACTGACCCCAGGGAGCCGACCCCAGGCAGGGTCAAGGTGCCAACAGACGGTGGTCTGGCCACAGTGGCCAGGAGGGCAAAGCATCTGGCACAGGGCTGGGTGCTGGCGTGTGCAAAGCTTTGGGCACCTCCCTGGCGGGTGAGAGGCCTCCCCTTCATCCGCCCCCTCAGTCTCTGAGTGCACCCTTCCCCCTGCTCTGTGCCCGGGGCCACAGTGACAGTGAGGGCGAGGGCCTCACAGCCATGAGGTTGTGCTGGATCATATAGCAGCACAGAGGACACTGCTGATGGGCTCCAGCCTCCTCCCTCCTCACCCTCTCCAGGGGACACTAAGGGAGAGACACCCAACTCTTCTCCACTACCTGCAGAGTGCCCCCCACGGGCACTGGCCGTGGGCCCCGGGTCCCATGCAGAGTCTCCTACTGCAGCGTGTGTGCTGTGCCTGTGAGCTCACTCCTGGTTCCAGCGCTGTATTTTCCTGACAGTGGGGCTTCACTGCTCCAGGCTGACTTTTTCATCTTGAGTGAGAGAGAGAGAGACTGAGAGACTGGAGCTGCCTTCAGTGTATGTGGGGCCAGCCTTGGGACCAGGCTTGAACCCAGGCTGTGCATGTGGCAAAGCAGTGCACTACCAAGGGGGGGCTGTCCTCTCCTTTTTAAGTCTTTCTTTTTAAAATTTTTTCTTTTTAAATTTTTTTAAAAAATTATCTTTATTTATTGGACAGAGAAAGCCAGAAATTGAGAGGGAAGGGGGGGATAAAGAGGGAGACAGATACCTGCAGTCCTACTTTACTGCTTGTGAGGCTTCCCCTTGCAGGTGAGGATCAGGGGCTTGAACCCAGGTCCTTGAGCACTGTAGTGTGTGCTTCACCAGGTGTGCCACCGTCTGGCCCCCAAGTCTTTCTTTTTTAAAATGAGAGACAGCCTTGCTCTCACACAAGACGCTGGGAGTTGAACCTGGGTCTCAGGCTTGAAGTCCTGTGCTCTACTGCAGCCCCCAGAGATAGCCACATCTCCTGGTGACACTGAAATGGCAGGAGCCCTGGGAAGGGAGTGCATGCAGGCATCACCTACTCTGCCTGGGGCGCCCAGCGAAGGGCCTTTCTCTCGTCCTGACTCACATTCAGAGCTGCTGCCGAGAACTGTCTCTGGTCCTGGGTGTCCGGTTGACCAGACCCTCCCTGAGAACTGCACCCTTACTGCCAGGGTGTCCCCCAGGGGGGAAGGGCCCCTGCAAGGTGGATGGACGGCCTCTGGGAAGGACGCTGTGTGGGCCTAGCCCATCCAGACAGTCCACCCTGCGAAGCTAGCCTTAGGTCACACTGTCCAGAGGAGGGGCTCACAGGCTCAGGTCACATGGTGGGGGCTGGGGGTCTGCAGGCCCTATTACACGGAGCGAGCAAGCCCCCCCTCCCCCCCCCCCCGCGTCGGAAGGCGCAGACTGTAGAGGGCCGTGGGGGCCCGGGGGACGCTCAGTGCAAACTCAGGGGCGCAGGGTCCGTAGTGGGAGACAGACCCGCCCTGGGGGGGGGCACGCACACCGGGCGGGCTGTGCCGGTATGGGGGCTGGGACCCAGGCGTACCCCACTTGCCGCGGTCGCCTGCGGGGACTACAACTCCCGGCAGGCGCCGCGCGGCACGCAGCCGTCGGGATCCGTGTGCGTGACGTGCGTGCCGCCGTTCTCGAACGTCGCGGCCGGGTCCGGGCGCCATGTTGCGGCCGAGGGGTCGACTGAGCGGCGCTTGAAGCAGCGGCGGCGGAGGCGGCGGCCGAGCGGAGCGCTGCTGAGCGGCGCAGCGGGCAGCCCGGGGCGGTCGGGGCCCCGCGTCGGGCCCCGCGGATGAAGCCCCAGGCGGCGCCGGTGGCGGGGGGCGCGGCGGCGGGGGCGCGGCGCTAGGCGGCATCCCCGGGCGGGCAGGATGCCGTTGGCCGTGGCGGCGCCCGCGCCCCGGCGCCTGGGCATCTCTGCGCCCATCAGCGCGGCGCCGCCCCGCGACACGGACCGCGCGCTGACGCAGAAGCTGGTGGAGACGCTGGCGCCCTTCGGCGTGTTCGAGGAGGAGGCGGAGCGGCAGCGGCGTGCGCGCATCGTGGCGGAGCTCGAGCGCCTGGTGAAGGAGTGGATCCGCGAGCTGAGCGCCGCCAAGGGGCTGCCTGCCGCGCTGCGCGAGCGCGTGGGCGGCCGCGTCTTCACCTTCGGCTCGTACCGCCTGGGCGTGCACACGCGCGGAGCCGACATGGACGCGCTGTGCGTGGCGCCGCGCCACGTGGACCGCAGCGACTTCTTCGCCTCCTTCTACCACAAGCTGCGGCGGCACGGCGGCGTGCGCCACCTGCGCGCCGTGGAGGAGGCCTTCGTGCCGGTCATCAAGCTGTGCCTGGACGGCGTGGAGATCGACGTGCTGTTCGCGCGCCTGGCGCTGCAGACCATCCCCGACGACCTGGACCTGCGCGACGACAGCCTGCTGGCCAACCTGGACATCCGCTGCATCCGCAGCCTCAATGGCTGCCGCGTGACAGACGAGATCCTGCACCTGGTGCCCGACCTGGACAGCTTCCGCCTGACGCTGCGCGCCGTGCGCCTGTGGGCCCAGCGCCGCAACATCTACTCCAACATCCTGGGCTTCCTGGGCGGCGTGTCCTGGGCCATGCTGGTGGCGCGCACCTGCCAGCTCTACCCCAACGCCGTGGCCGCCACGCTGGTGCGCAAGTTCTTCCTGGTCTTCTCCGAGTGGGAGTGGCCCAACCCCGTGCTGCTCAAGGAGCCCGAGCAGCGCGACCTCAACCTGCCGGTGTGGGACCCACGCGTCAACCCCAGCGACCGCCACCACCTGATGCCCATCATCACGCCGGCCTACCCGCAGCAGAATTCCACTTACAACGTGTCGGCCTCCACGCGGCGCGTCATGGTGGAGGAGTTCAAGCAGGGCCTGGCCGTGACGCACGAGATCCTGCTGAGCAAGGCCGAGTGGTCCAAGCTGTTCGAGGCGCCACGCTTCTTCCAGAAGTACAAGCACTACATCGCCCTGCTGGCCAGCGCGCCCACCGAGAAGCAGCACCTGGAATGGGTGGGCCTGGTGGAGTCCAAGATCCGCATCCTGGTGGGCAGCCTGGAGAAGAACGAGTTCATCGCGCTGGCGCACGTCAACCCGCAGTCCTTCCCCGCGCCGCCCGGCGACAGGCCCGAGCGCGACGGCTTCCGCACCGTGTGGGTCATCGGCCTGGTGCTGCGGCGGCCGGGCGGCGCCGAGGTGCTTAGCGTCGACCTCACTGGCGACATCCAGGCCTTCACGGACACGGTGTACCGCCAGGCCGTCAACAGCAAGAGGCTGGAGGCAGACATGAAGCTGGCGGCGCTGCACCTGAGGAGGAGGGAGCTGCACCAGCTGCTGCCCAGGCACGTGCTGCAGCGGAGGGGCGCGCGGTCCCGCGGGGACGGCCTGAAGCTCACGGGCGACGGGGTCCGCTGCCGCCGCCGCCACCCACCCGCCGCCGCCGAGGACGGGGAGGGCGAGATCGGCGGCCCGTCCGTGCCTTTGCCCGGCCGCTCCGGGCGCCCAGAGAGCCCCGTCCCGGCTGCTGAGGCTGAGGCTGAGGCTGAGGCTGAGACCGAGACTGAGACCCCAACCCCGGAGGGCGATGGCCAGGCCCCCGATGGCCCCTCGAGGGAAGCTGGCCCCGGCGGGAGAGCGGACGAGGGCACCCCTCGGCTGACCAGCCCCCCGCCACCAAAGACCCCTGTCCCCAGGGTCGTCGCTTCGGGGTCGTGTCTGGTCAGCCACCCGCCCAGGCCTTCAGGGAGCTCGCTGCCGAGCATGGCGAACCCCCTCATGGGAGTGTAGGGGCCCTGGCCTCGGCAGGTGGGTGTGGGGGGTGTGCGGCGCGTGGAGTGGGGGGGGGAGGGCCAGGAGCCGGCACCGCCAACCCGCACTCCGCTGCGGCTTCTCAGCCTTGCACACCCTCCTGCTGCCTGCTGCCTGCAGAGCCACCCCGAAACCCCACCCCGCACCCCCGCCGAGAGTTCAGGACAGACTGAACCCAAACGAGCGCAGCCCAGCCTTGAGGGTCTGTGCACCGAGTCCCCCGACTCTGCTCCCTTCAGGGGTGCAAGGGGAGGCTGACTCGGGTCCGAGCCAGCTCGTGTCTCTGCTGGGTGACCTTGATCAGACGTCCAGGTCTGTAAAGCTGGAGACTGCCAGTCAGCCACTGCGGTCTGCGCTCTGGGAGGCGCCCCCCCAGCCCCTGGAGAAGCCCCTTGGTGGGTGTGTCTTGGCCATTGCTGGGTCTACAGCACAGACTGGCCTCCGCTCCACCCCACGTGCACTTTATGTCTGCTTTTCCTAGAACGCAGAGCTCACCTGAGATTTTTCAGCTTGGTGAGTTTTCGGGATATTTTTCCCCAGGAAGGTTTTTTTCTCCCCGTCCCCCTTGGGATTGGATCCTGGGGTGCTGTGGGGTGCCAGCCTTCAGCCCACCTAGCTCAGTCCCCATGGGGAGGCGCTCCCAGGGTGTGCGCTCGTCGAGACCACTGCGGGAAGGTCTCTGCCGGGCGAGCCGGCTTCATCCTGGGCTGGAGGATGGAAGGCCGCTCTGTCCTGGTGAGCAAGGCTCCGTGCTCTCTAGTCCTCAGTCCTCTGCCCTAAGGCTAGTGGTTTGCGGCCCCGGCCCCTCTGCTTGTGCGCACGCCCTGTGCCCGTCCGAACCCCAGAGCTCCTGTTTTCTTTGCGGTGACATGAGACCAGCAGTCCTGTGGCCGCCCACCGTCAAGTGCCAACTTCTGTTTCTGTTTCCGTGCTGCTGTCCTGCTGACCCGCGGGCCTTGCTGTGCCAGGATCTGCCCTCATCCCTGCAGGAGGCGTCTCCTCCAAGGGTTGTCAGCCCATCTTTGTTTTTAAACAGCTCCCTAAAACTCCTCGGTTTACACGGAGAACCATAGCGCGGCAATTTCTCGTGAGCACGCGGTCTCTAGTCCGCCCCGTCGCTGGTTTCTCTCACCAAACAGTCAGGAAAACCTTTTTTAAAGACCCCTTGTGACCAAGTCGGGTGTCCCTGTGATGAGTGCCGGGCCTCCGTCCTCACCCGAGCTCAGGCCCCACACACACACACACCCCGCCGCCAGCGCCACCTATTTGCAGGTCGGGGACAGTTAGCCTAAGCGTCTCGTGTAGCTGTACTTATTTGGGCCAAGCTGGCCACCTGGAGCTCGAATGGTTTCCGCCCCTGGATATCGGACTGTCCCCCGCGTGCTGTATGTAGCGTCTCGTGACTGGACTTGGCTTTGCTCCCCGGTCTCTGTATTTCCTGTATTTTTCAAATGCTGTTTGGGAAACAGATGATGTATTTCTCCATTAAAACACAATAAACAGCAAATCAGCGAGCAGCAGGGCTTGAACCTGCCGGCGAGAGCTCGGCGTTCCCGTGCGCTGCAGAGAAGGGCAGCTGCTGGCGACCTCAGGCTTCCCGTCTAGAGCAAGCAGAGGTGAGGGGCTGCCACGGGAATGCCGGCGAGCACCAGGAGGGAAGCAGGGTGCAGCCGTGTAGGAGGAACAGGCACACACCGGACGGGCAGCTTCCTGTCGGACCCGAGTCCCCGGCACCTCAATTGCTGCCATGTGCTTGTTGACAGGGACCGTATGCGGTGACGCTCACTGCCAGCAAGAGCTGCTGCCCCACTCCCCGGCTGGAGGCCCCCACGAGGGCTGGAGTGCTTTCTGCTTTGTGTGGGCCCTGCCACCCTCACCCCTCCCGAGTGAAAACAGCCCTAGTTACCAGGGTGCCCCCTCATCTGTGAAGCATTTACCATGGGCCCCACCGCACAGCTACTGGAAAAGGCCCCCTGTGAGCCCTGGGCACGTGCAGGAGCCTGACACACCAGCCAGACAGGCCGCCTGAGGTTGGGGACGTTAGGCGGGGGGGCCCTTAGTGACTAGAGTGGACCCCGTAACGAGCGAGCGCAAGCAGCTTCCTGCAGACGTCTCTATCTCTCCCTTCTCTCGACTGGTGTCCACCCAAAATAAGCAAAAAATACAAAAAAGCAAAAGGGAGGCAGTGGTTCTTGGGCGGCCACGCACCTGGTTGAGTGCACACACTGCAGTGCGCAAGGACCCAGGATCGAGCCCTGCCCCCACCTGCACAAGCTCTGAAGCAGGGGTTTCCTGTCTCCCTCTCTGCTCCCTGTTTCGTCTCAACTTCTGTCTCTATCCTAGGTAAATAAATAAATGTGTGGGGTGGGGAGAGAGCACCGTGGTTATGCAAAAAGACTGACTCATGCTCCAGTTTTCAAAGTCCCAGGTTGGATCCCCAGCGCTATCAGCCAGAACAGAGCACTCAGCTGGGCATATGCATCCAGGGGCAGCGCTCCTGTAGGCCCCTGCCCAGTAGCTCACAGCCCAGGCCCGTGACCCGGCACTGTGGGAGTGGCATGTGGAGGGAGCCTCTGGGGCAGCGCATCAGTCTCTGTCCTACGTAGACTCGGGAGCCTGCCTGGAGACGGCAGGTGTGCGAGGCCCTGGCTCCCAGACACCAGAGACTAAGGGGCAGAGGCTGAAGGAAGGGTCTGCAGAACGCAGGTGGGAGAGGAGACTCCCCGTGTACTGAGGGTGCCAAAGGAGGTGTGAGGAGAGCTGAAGGGTGCCGATGGGGACAGTGGGTGACCTGGGTGCTAGAGCCACTGGTGTTCTCGAAGCCACCTCGCCAGTCACGTGGCTGTGACCTGGACATGCTAGGGACCCTGAGTGGCCCCGAGTGTGGGACCCAGGCAGCCAGCGCTGGGGGCTAGGCCAGCCCACGTCCCAGGACCCTGCCCAGAGCAAAACTGGGGAGTGCAGCAGGGCCCAGTGGACGTGGGCTCCACAGCAAGGGGGGCAGCCTGGGCCCCAAACCCGGTGTGACTAAGTAACAGACTGACAGCCTGCAGCTCGCACAGGCCAGAGTGCTCAGCGCTGGCCACAGAGTAGCCTTGATCTGTGGTGGCTGCACAGGATTGGATGTGTTTGCCGGGACGGGGCCAAGGAACCGGGTTCAAGCCCCACTCCCCACCTGCAGGGGGAAGGTCTCTTCCCCCCCCCCCCGAATTCTGCCCTATCAAAATTCAAAGGTGGGGAAGGCTGCCGCCAGGAGCAGTAGACGGTGGTAAGCACCGAGCCCCGGCCATAACCTGGGTGGCAGTTACAGACCTAAAGAGGGCTGGGGAGACATGAGGGTCGTGACAGAAAGACTCTTGCCCGGGACACCAGAGGGCCCTGGGCCAGCCCCCGGAACCCCCCACGCCGGGTCTGAGCAGCCTTCTGGTCAAAGACATACTTGGTGGCTGGAAGGCGGCGCGGTGGGGGGCACCAGCCTTGCGGGCGGGTCCTTGGGGGGCCAGAGCACCGCTCACCTTTTCTCCCTCCTGCCTCTAGGCCCCTCGTGGCTATTTCTCAAGAGATAAAACACACAAAAAAATAGAGCTGCTGTGGCTTATGTCTGCGGGTGGGACCCCCAGGGCAGCCCCCGGAACGTGCAGCACCAGTAGAAGGGATGGTGGTCCAGACAGTAGATGTGGCTCAGGTTCAAGCCCCTTGCGGTGCATGGAGCACTGTGCTCAGCACCCAGCAGCCACTCTGCCTCCCACTCTCTTTCCTTTTCTCTCTGTCCTGCTCTGCTTCTCTCTCCCCCCTCCTCTCTGTCTCTCCCCCATCTCTCTCCCCCTCTCCTCTCAGTCCCTCTCTGCATCCCTCTTCTCTCTCCTCCCTCTGTGTTTCTGCAGTGGAATGGAAGAAATTCTGCTGGGAGTAGCCGAGTGTTTGTGAGGCCCCAGAGCCCGCCAGCGTGGGGAGTTCAGATGTGACACGTTCGCAGAGGGGCCCTGGGCTGTGGAGAGTCTCTGCGTGGGGCTCGGAGCTCAGAGGCAGGAAGCCAAGGCAGTGCCTATTCCAGCCCCAGGCAGAGGCTGCAGAGGGAGCCCCCCCCCCCCCAGTCAGGAGAGTAAATACACTCTAGTGGTCTTCTGAGCCTTCCAGTAGAGCACACACCTTCCTGCGCGCTGTGGGGCGTCTCCCTTCTGGCTCTGCCCCTCCCCTTCCCCTCACGCGGTGTTCTGGCAGCTGGGTGCCCCCCCTTCAGTGCGTGGCTGAAGACGGTGACCCCCTCACCCGCCACTACCTCAAGCTCCTGCCGTCAGTGTGGGCCATCCCTCTGGGGGCCTTGTGGGGCCCTGGAGCCTGCCCTCCAGACCCACCCCTTCCCCCTTAAAGGCTGGGCATCTCCCTCAGGTGCGGCCCACCCCCCACCCTGGCTCCCACCAGGTGCGCATTAGCTAAGTCAGTCCCACCTGCAGAGCCCGGAGCACAGCCACCACCCCAGCCCTCCACGTGTCGCCACAAGGAGGCGCTGAGGAGACTGGCAGGACCTGGAGGGGCAAGTGCTGCCCGGTGTTGCTGGGGTCACTGGGGATACCGGGCTCACCCAGGCTCATCTGGGACACTGGGCGGACATTGGGGAGACTGGGCTCACCCAGACTCACCCCCGGACACTGGGGACACCCGGGGCCGGTGTGGGCTGCCCTGCCCAGTTGCCGACACCACACGGGCCACTGCAGCTGTTGCCTCGCTCCTTACAGGCCTGAACACACGGACACCGTGTGCTATTACGCCGAGCTTCCTGTGGCCCACACGCCACCCGCCGACGGTCCCGGGGCCTCCGTGCTTTCCAGGCTGCGGGCCGCCTGCACCCTCAGCTGTTCTCCCTAGCCTCCCCTGGCACTTACGGGGCTGGAAGATAGCTCACTTGGCAGAGCACACGATGCTGCGAGCAGAGCCTGGGTTTGAGGCCCTGGCCGCCACATGGAGCGGCTGGCTCTGCATCGGGGCCCTTTGCCCCCCACAGCCTCCTGGCCCCCTTCTTAGCTGCTGTGGGGAGAGCCCTCAGCTGCAGTGAGGCTGGGGCTCAGGGACAGCGCTCTCCACCCCAAGTCACCCCCCCCCCCCTTGCAGACTCCCCAGGTGGAGCATCTGCCGAGAGAGAAAGCAGAGGAGCCGGGGCCTCCGCCAAAGTCTGCTGCTGGGGGTGTTTGCTTTCAAAAATCTTTCTGATGTAGAAACTGAGGAGGGGGAGGCAGAGAAGGAGAGACACCTGCAGCCCTGCTCCACCACTTGTGAAGCTTTTCCCCTGCAGGTGTGACCAGGGGCTTGAACCCCGGTCCTTGTGCACTGTAGGGTGAGTGCTTAATCAGGTGTGCCACTGCCTGGCCCCTACTGTATTATGCTTATCACCACATCTTTTTAGTTCTCCCTTTACCTTACTTATTCACTAGATATTAGAGACGGAGATCGAGAGGGAAGGGCAGGTGTAGAGGGAGACAGACACCTGCAGCCTGCTCCGCAGCTCAGCAAGCTTCTTCCTACAGGTGGGGACTCAGGGCTTGAACCTGCGGCCCTGCACATGACAACATGTGCACCACCATCCGGACCCTCTCTCTCTCTCTCCTTTTCTCTCTCTCCACTCTCCCTCTCCTTTCTCTCCTTCTCTCTCTTCTCTCCTCTCTCCTTTTTCTCCTCTTCTCTCTCCTACCTCTCTCACTCCCTATCTCTCCTGCCTCTCCTCTCTTCTCTTTTTTAAAATATTTATTTCCTTTTGTTTCCCTTGTTGCTTTGTTGTTGTTATTAATGTCATTGTTGGACAGGACAGAGAGAAATGGAGAGAGGAGGGGAAGACGGGGGGCGGGAGAAAGACACCTACAGACCTGCTTCACCGCTTGTGAAGCGACTTGCCTGCAGGTGGGGAATCAGGGGCTCAAATCAGGATCCTTACCCTCTGTGCTACTGCCCAACTCCCCCTCCTCTCCCTCCTCTCCCTCCTCTCTCCTCTTCTCTCCTCTTCTCTTCTCTCCTCCTCCTCCTCCTCCTCCTCCTCCTCCTCCTCCTCCTCCTCTTCTCTCTCTCTCTCCAGGGCACCTTTTCAAATGCAAAAGCTGCAGTTTTGCAGCACAGCCACCTGTCCTCAGCTTGGGGTTGGAGGCATAAACCCCGTCCCTCCTGTCAGAAAGAGTCAGGGGGGGGGGCCTGCTTGCTGCCAGAGACCCCGAGGCCCCCTGGGTGCTCAGTGGTGCAGCACTGAGAGGTCCTGATGACAGGAAGATGCCGCTTGTCCAGAGCTGCTGTGAGCAGGAGGCCCAGGGTGGGTCCGGGCTTGGGGTGGGGTGGAAGAAGTAGCTTTCTGGGCTTGGGTGCCACCCTGCCATCAAGGGTGCCCTGGGTTCAGCCCCAGCATCACCTGGGAACATCGGGGCCAGCAGCACCAGGGGAAGCTCCAAGGCTGGTGGAGCTGTGTCTCAGTGTGTCTGCTCTGCCCGCCTCCTCCTCTCCCCCACCCAGTGAAATGCACAGATTGGAGCAAAAGACCCAGGAGGGCTGTCACAGCCACTGCCCCTCGCCCGCCGCCCGCTCTCAGCAGCTCTTGATAAGGCTGGAGAGACAGCTTGATGGTTCTGCAAGGGACTCTTGCCTGAGGCTCTGAGGCCCTAGGTTCAGTCCCCAACACCACCATCAGCCAGGGCTCAGCAGGGCTCTGGGTTCTGTGTCTCTCTGTCTCATCCTCCTTGTATCTCTCACTTATTAAAAAATGAATAAATAGGGAGCTGGGCGGTATTGCAGCAGGTTGAGCACACTTGGCGTGAAATGCAAAGACCGGTATAAGGATCCCGGTTCGAGCCCCCGGCTCCCTAATTGGAGGGGAGTTTCTTCACAAGTGGTGAAGCAGGTCTGCAGGTGTCTTATCTTTCTCTCCCTCTCTCTGTCTTCCTCTCCTCTCTTGATTTATCTGGCCTAGCCAACAACAACAACAGCTATAACAATAATAACAATGACAACAATAACAGCTACAACACAATAAGCGCAACAACAAGGGCAACAAAATGGGAAAAATGGCCTCCAGGAGCAGTGGATTCACAGTACAGGCACCGAGCCCAGCAATAACCCTGGAGGCAAAAAGAAAAGAATAAATGAAAAGGATTTATGTACAAAAAAAAAATCTAGAGGATGAGAGAGGAGACACCACAGCCGTCCCACTGGTCTTGAAGCTTCCCCTGCAGTGGCTGGGGGCTCGAACCTGGCCCCCTCGCTCATGGTGACGTGCACCCTCTACCCTCCCTGTCTGGGGCTCCACTGGAGCCTCCCCGGGGAGCATTGGAGCTTGGGAGCTTGGCTGCAGGTGCTGAGCCAGCCCCCAGGCCCGAGCTGACCTCTCCGAGGTTCCATGGGCACCCCGGGTGAATCCTGGCACCGCCACATGCAGGGCCTGAGCTTGCTGTCTCTCGTGAAAACACAGACAGACAGACAGCCTCAAGACAGAGAAAGCCACCTCCTCCACTGCCCAAGGAGCTTCTGGGGCCCCTTTCCTGCTGCCTCACTTCTTTGGGAGGGTTTGGGGTTTGGGCACGTCCAGGGTTGGCTTTTGCACTCCTTCAGTGCCACGGAGTCACGAGCCCTGGGACCACCATCTTGGGGGTGTAGGTGAGGGGAGCTGGTGTCCACACCCCACCCGCGCCATTCCGCCCCACCTCTCCATGTCTGCATGCCCCTATCCCCCCTCCCCCACCCAGCCCCCCTCTGCCAAGAGAGACCTGGTGCCCCATGGGTCTCTCACCACACTTCTCTGCATCTGGCTTGCCTGGCCCATGGAGAGGGGGACCCGGGGGGAAGCGGGGGGGGGGCAGAGGGTGACTCAGGCCACCCCATGCACACACTGTATGTCCGTGTGCCTGTGAACTCTGAGCTAAGTGGCCGTGGGCTCTGGGCGGTGGCCTCGTGTGAGGCTGCAGGGTGGGGGCGGCTCTGGGTGAGGCTGGGGGGACAGGTGGGTGGCTGTACTCGGGAGTCTGGCTCCGGCCTGGGTTGTGCTGGGGGTTGGTATCTTTTGGGGGGCCAGGGCCTGGGGCACGGTCTGCCCCAACTCCCTCGGCTCCCCCAGCCCCCCATCACGTCTGTTGCAGGGATCAACGCCCAGGCCCGGCGGCTGCAACGAATCCGTGCCAAGGGGACCCTAGCCCCGGCCCCGGGGGTCACCCGCAGCCCCCCTCTGCCCCGCATGCGCCGCACGCTCAGCGAGACCAGCCTGAGCCCGGCCCCTGGCCCCCAGGACCCCGACCCTCAAGACTCCAGTCCCCTGGACCCTGGCCAGGACGCCATGCGCTGCTCCCGCTACCAGGAACCCCACCTGCTACTCCTGCAGGGCTACAGCCAACAGCATGTGAGCACCGCGCCCGCCCCGCCCCACCCGGCTCAGTCCCTCCTCCCAACAGCTTCTTCTCTGCCAAAGCGGAGTTGGGGCTCTCCGTGTTCCCTGCCACAAAGGGAGGTGTGTGTTGGGGGGGGGGTCCCGGCCTCTCCTGAGGATGGCCCCCATGTCCCTCACTGCTGCCCAGCCTGAGCCAGGCACTCCTCGGCCCTCCTCCCCAATGAGGGCTGCTTGGGAGGGGGGCTCACCTGGGGTGACAGAGGACAGAGGAGAGGCCCGGCCCACACCAGCTGCCCTGTCCCAACAGGTCTGCCCCCTCCCCTGCCAGCTCTGTCCCACCCTCACCTACCTACTTTTGTCCCCTCTCTGGCTGGTGTCTTGGTGCCATGGGCCATGCCTTTTGGGGTGCCCTGTCCTCTGTCCTGTCCCCAGACCCCCATGTCTGCTGTTGGGAGGACTCACTGGTCTCAGGCCCCCGGGGTGTGAGTGGAGCAGGTGCGCAGGGCCCTGATGGGGGGGTGTCTTCCTTGGGTGGGCAGCTCAGCTCAGTAGTATATGGGGGGATGCCCCCCAGGTGAGTAGGACCCCTGTGGGGGTGGGGGTGCCCCCGGGTGCTCAGGGCCCAGGGGTCGGGGTAACCCTGCGCAGGCTGAGCGTGTGCCCCCCAGGACAGCCTGGTGTACGTGCTGAGCCGCGACAGCCACACGGTGGGCCGGCGCACGGCGGCCAGCAGCCCGAGCATCAGCCTGGCGGCGCCCGACATCCTGCCGCTGCACTGCACGCTGCGCCGGCGCGGGGGCGCGCTGTTGCTCGAGCCCTACCCGGGCGCGCGCCTGGCGCTCAACTTCCACGCGCCCGCGGGGCCGCGCCCCCTGCGCCACGGGGACGTGCTGGCGCTCGGCCGCCACTACCTGCTGCTGGTGCGCGACCCCGCGCGCGCGCGGCCCCTGCCCGCGCCCGCCCTGGCGCTCATGTGCGCCGTCCCGCCAGCCTGCCTGCTGTGCGGCGCGCCCGCCGCCCCCGCCGCCCCCGCCGCCCCCGCCGTCGCCTCCGAGCCGCCCGCCGGCCTGCGCCCGCCGGCGCTCGACTTCCGGCCGGAGGAGGAGGACGCGCTGCTGCGGCGCATCCTGGCGCTGGCCCGGCCAGGGGGCGGCGGGGACCCCGGCCTGGCGCCCGCCTTCCTGCTATGCCTGTGCGTGCACCATTCGGCCACCCGCCCTCCGCCCGGCGCCTTCGGCAGTCTGCTGCTCAAGATCGCCAAGGCCATCCGCGACGCCGTCTGGGTGAGCCGCACAGCGCCGGGGGAGGCTCCGGGGAAGCGCGGCGAGGACTGCGCGGTGTGCAACGAGGCGGCCCCAGTCCACCCCGGACGGGCGCCACACACACACACACACACACACGTCCGGTTAATCGGAAAGGCTACACACACACACACACACACACAACACACACACACACACACACACACACACACACACACACCGGGAGGCTCGACACACTGAGCTTGCTCCAGTGCGGTGGGGACCGGGCTGTGTCCTGGGCAGAGCAGGTTCCTGGGGGTGGGGGTGAGGGGCCCAGAGGTGCGTTTCCTATGTTGCCATGGCCTCTCTGTGGTTGCAGGAGAAAACCAAAGAGCTGGCGGAGAAGCAGGCGAGGCTGTGAGTACAGCACTCAGACCCCTGTCCCCCAGCTCCCGGCTCCGTCCTCCAGCCCTGTCCCCCGGCCCTGTCTCCCGGCCACCCTGTGGGGCGGGTGCTGTGTAGGTGTTCTGCTGGGGAGTAGGTGCAGTGCAGGACCGGATGGGGGGACATATCTGTGGCCGAACTCTAAGCCCCTGTACTGCCTGGCTGGGCCCCCAGCAGCTCCTGAAGTGCCCCCCTTTCCCTTTCCACTTCATCTGTCAGTCTGCTCTGGGACCTCTGTCTTACACTGCCTGTGGGGTGAAGCCATAGCACCCCACCCCTGGGAGCTTCCCCCGTGCTGGCCACGGTGTGCCATGTGGTGCCACGGCTCCAGCCAGGGCCTCACGCAGGGTGAAGTGGGCCCCACCAGGCTTTTTGCCTGAGAGGTGGTGCAGCAGCCAGAGCGTCAGACTCGCAGGTGTGAGGTCCTGAGTTTGAACCCCGGGATCACCTGTGGCCCAAGGCCCTGGCCCCAAAGACAGGGCTCCCCCCATGACCTCTGCTGTCTGGTCCCGGAGGAGGGCCTTGGTGGCCCTGGCTGTCACGCTCCCTTGGCCTCCCCCCCAGGGGCTG
The DNA here is from genome assembly GCF_950295315.1 of Erinaceus europaeus. Classification (NCBI taxonomy): domain Eukaryota; kingdom Metazoa; phylum Chordata; class Mammalia; order Eulipotyphla; family Erinaceidae; genus Erinaceus; species Erinaceus europaeus. The sequence goes on along the minus strand of NC_080176.1, from coordinate 22,670,316 downwards.
GCTCACGCCACACGGCCTCTGTCACAGGCAGGAGCCACTGTCCCCAGGCAGTGTGACGGTGGCAGCCCTGGCGCCCGACCTCAGGCCCCTGCTGCTCTGGATGGCCAACGCTGTGGAGCTGCTCTATTTCATGCAGCAGAGGTGCCCGCTGTACACGCAGGGCCTGGAGGGTCAGGATGTCTCAGGTGGGCTGGGCTCCCCGTTACAGCAGCACAGGGGCCGGGGTGTGTAGCTTGCTCCAAGCACTTGGTGAAGGTGACAAAGCAGCTCTTAGGCCAGGAGGGCTCCCTGGAGAAGGTGGCACCTGCAGACCTTCCAACTAGTGTGTTCTCAGGCCAGGGCAGAGCCTGAGCAAGTAGAGACCATAGGATCGTGGGGTGGGGGGACAACAGTGAAGGCAGGATCCCATGGAAAAGGATGGGGGGGTGGTGCTTCTATGCTGGGCCTGACCTGACAGCTCAGGGCCTACGCCAGGGGACCAACCTCTGGCTGTGGTCCTTGTTCTGGGATGCTGGGTCCCCGTTTGGGGTGCCTTCGGGTGTTGGGCCCTGGGGTGCTCTGGAGTCTGAAGGTTTCGCGTCGTCTGGGACCTGCTTGTGGTGGGGGCTCTGCCCAGTGGGATCCCACCCAGCCCCATTCCACCCAGCCTGCAGTCCCGACCCCACGGCAGCTGGGGGCTGGTGAGGGGCCGGGAATGCTCAGGCCACGCATTGTCTCATGTCCGCAGGCTCCCAAGAGTCTCTGCTGTCCTGCGTGCTGACGGCGAGTGAGGAGGCTTTGGCGGAGCTGGAGGAGGTGGTGCTGTACACCTTCCAGCAGAGCGTGTACTACCTGTCCAAGGTGTGCACCCCAGGTGCACAGGGGGCCGGGCGGGGCCTCTGGCCGGTGGGGGGTGGCAGGCAGCATCCCTTCTCCTGCCCGGCCAGCTTTGGGGGGCCCGCCGGGGGCACCGGGTGAGAAGGTGGGGCCGCAGACGGGCCTGCGGGATGCAGTCGGGAGCCCGTGATGGAGCCCCCCACCCCCAGGCCCTGTACGCCTGCCTGCCAGGCCTGCTGGAGGGACCCCCGTTCCCCGCGGAGCCCCGGCCTGGCTGGCGCCTGGCGCCCCCGCTGCCCGAGGAGCTGCGCCGCGTGGTGGCCGTGTACCAGGCGGCACTCGACCTGCCGCGCCAGGCCCAGGTGCACCCTGAGGTTGCCGCCCAGCTGCTGGCCTACCTCCTCTTCTTCTCGGGCACCCTGCTCTTCAACCAGCTGCTGGAGAAGGGTGAGCCTGTGGGCGGGCGGGCGGGCGTGGGGTCGCCGTCCCTTCACGTGGGTCCCAGCCGCCAGGGAGGGTGGGCGCCAGGCATCACCCGCTGTGTCCCCAGGCCCCTCCCTGAGCTGCTTCCACTGGCCCCGCGGCGTCCAGGCCTGCGCCCGCCTGCAGCAGCTGCTCGAGTGGACGCGGGACGCCGGCTGCGGGGAGCCCGCCGAGCGATTCTTCCGGAAGCTGTCCTGCACCCTCAGCCTGCTGGCCACGCCCAGCGCCCAGCTGGTCCAGGTGGGGTCCTGCACCCAGCACCCGGCCTGTCTAGCCCTGGTGACTTTACATTTGGAGAGAAGCAGGATGTTCTGAGCGGCGCCAGGGCTTCACCCATGTGTTCCTGCTCCGGCCACTTTTTCATCCAGCTAGAGAGGGAGAGACGCTAATCCTGGCATCTGAGCTTCCTCCAGTGCTGACACGCTCCCACGTGGTGCCAGGTCTCTGGCAGAGCCTTGCACGTGGCGAGCTTGCTACCTAGCCTCTGTGGCGGGCCAAGGCCCATGCTGTCACAGGGGCGCAGAGCCCAGCTGGGAGGGGCGGGGGGGCCTCTGTGCCACCTAGGCCCTGAGCTGGCCTGCAGCCCAGGGTGCCCCCCACTGCTTCCTGGAAGCTTCCCGAGCAGGACTTCAGAGGGGTTTGGGGCTTCAGGGCCGCTGAGCAGCTCAGACAGCGGTCTGTGGCGCCCCCTGGGGACTGGGCACAGCCGGCCTTGGGCTCTGACTCTGACACCCGCCACCCTGGCCCCCCTAGATGAGCTGGGCTGACCTGCGGGCTGCCTGCCCTGCTCTGAACCCCGCGCAGCTGCACCGAGTGCTGACACAGTACCAGCTGGCCTCTGCCATGGGCCCTGTGAGCGCCTGGGAGCCCGACGGCCCCGATGCCCTCTCAGCAGGTGAGCGCCTGGCGCCCATGGGATGGAGTGGGAAGGCACAGATAGGCACAGTCCAGGAAACAGGCAAGCGCACATGCTGCTGCACGTGCAGACACGTGCACACACTCCACTGCACAGCAAGCTGCTCCCCACTTCTCTGGCTGGAGATACCGCCCCCCCCCGCCCCCCCGCCCAGGACTGTGGTGTCCTGGGGCCCCCTGGACCCCTCCCACCACAGCCCTTCCTGTCATGGCTCTCCCGCAGAGGATGTGCTGGACTCCTACGAGAACCCTCCGCCCATCGTGCTGCCGAGCGAGGGTTTCCAGGTGGACCTGGAGGCAACCTGGCCCCACGGCCCTTTCCAGCAGCTGCTCTGTGCACGTCGCTTCCTAGAGGGCCTTCGAGGGGACCCCGCCCCCGCTGAGGACCAGCAGGTGTGGCGGGCGCACAGGGCCATGACAATGGAGAGTGGGGTGCCCCTTGTGTGGGGGGTGAGCTCCCTGGGTGCTGTCCCCTCCTCCCCACCCCAGAGCCCTCCCCGCTGGGTTCCCTGGCCCCCAGGAGGCCTGGCCTGGCGTCCATGACTCTCGCCTCCCCTCCCCGTAGGCTGACTCCTCGTGCCTGCTGACACCGCCCAGCACCCCACTCAGCCCAGAGCCCGGGGACCCTGACTGGCATAACACCAGTGGACTAGCCCTACTCGGGGGCCCTGGAGGTGAGAGCCCACCTCCCTCTGCACCCACCTTGCGGCGGGACCCTGCCCTGCAACCCACCCAGAGGTCTGGAAGCTGGGAGCTGGGCCCAGTGTGGGGAGACAGTGTCCCCAGTAGGAAGGGAGGGAGGGGTGGGGTCGGGGTGGGGTCGGGGTGGGGGCCCTCCTGGAGGGGTGAGTGTGGGTGGCGGAGACTTGGAGAGCTGAGCTGCAGCCCTCCCTGCCCAGGACCCCAGGGTGGAGTGAGGCCCTGCCTCAGGCGCGGGCTTCCTGGGGGCGCCGGGCTGGACGAGGCTGGAGGGGGGGGGTGGTGGAGACCCCAAGAAGCAGGGCACCTGCAACCCGGTGCATCATTCCAGCATATTCCGCACAGCTGCAGAAGCCAAGCTGGCTGACTCCCTGGTCGTCTGGGGAGGCCTGCGCCCGTGTCGCAGCACTCACTCCCCTTTCTGCTTTCTGTCCCCAGGAGACGCTGCCCCCAATGAGCCCCCCGCGGGCCCCTGCAGCCCCAGCCCCAGCCCCGAGGATGAGCGTGCCCCGGTACTTGTGGAGCTGGAGCGAGGCCCAGCGGGGCTGGGCATGGGCCTCATCGATGGCATGGTGAGGGGGCAGGGGCCTGCAGGGCACCCACCCTAGGCCTGGCCCATCCTGACTCCGCCTCCCCGCCCCGCAGCACACGCCCCTGCGCACCCCCGGGCTCTACATCCAGACCCTGGTCCCCGGCAGCCCGGCAGCGGCTGACGGCAGACTGGCCCTGGGGGACCGTATCCTGGAGGTGGATGGCCAGAGCCTGCAGGGCATCAGCTACCTGAGGTACCCCGTCCCCCCTTACTGCCTGTGCGAACAGTGAAGGCCACGGGGCGTCCCCCAGTCGGCCGAGATCCCCCCACACACACCGCACCCCTGCCCATTTCCGAGCGCTCAGTGGGGGCAGCGTGGGCCGGAGGGGCCCCAGGCAGGTGTGCACTGACCTGGCCCCCCTGCTCCACAGAGCCGTAGCCCTGATCCGCCAGGGGAGGACGAGGACATGCTTCCTGGTGGCCAAGTCTGACGGGGAGACCGCCCGTAGGCTGCGCTGCCGCCCTGCGCCCACCCAGCCCCGTGGCGCCCTGTGCCCGCTGTATTCCTGACATGAGAGTCCTGTTGGTTACAGAGCTTTTATGTTTGAAGACTTTACCGGAGTTTAGATTCAATAAACTTAAGTTTCTTACACTGTGTAGTGGGGGCTGGGGTCCTGGCGGGTGTTGGGGGCCCCTGCAGGCATCCCCGGCATTTGCGGGGGACACAGGTTCTCAGCCTGTGGCGACCGCCCCACCTGGGCCAAGACCCCCACCCCGGCCCCGCCCTCCTGGTGGTGCCTCCCACTGCTTAGAGCCCAGCGAGGAGCCCTTGTCCCCATGGCGTCTGCAGGCCAGCCTGGGTCACAGGTAAGTGACAGTAGCACCTGTAGCTGCGATGGCGGATGCGGTGGGGGGTGTGGGGGCCTGGGGGGGTGGGGTGGGGCGCCTGCCAGGACTGGCTGGAGACTGGGCTGTGCTCAGCAGGGCCCTTTGCGGGCACCCAGCTGCTGCTCGTGGTGGGAGGGGTTGGGGGTTGCCTCCAGTCCCTGAACCGAGGGGGGATGGAGGGGGGACGGGGAGCGCCAGGGCTGACTCCCTTCTCAGGACCCCAGAGTGACCCAGGGAGAGGACGCTGGACTCCTGCTGGGGTTGCACCTGGTCTCCTCAGGCCTAGACCCAGGTGCCTGCACTTGAGGGGGGGTGCTGCACAGCTGTCTCCTTTCTCAACAATCAGGAGGGGTGGGGGGTGCTACACAGCTGTCTCCCATGTCTGCAATCAGGAGGGGTGGGGTGCTACACAGCTGTCTCCCATGTCTGCAATCAGGAGGGGTGGGGGGGTGCTGCACAGCTGTCTCCTTTCTCAACAATCAGGAGGGGTGGGGGGTGCTTCACAGCTGTCTCCCATGTCTGCAATCAGGAGGGGTGGGGGGTGCTACACAGCTGTCTCCCATGTCTGCAATCAGGAGGGGTGGGGGGTGCTACACAGCTGTCTCCCATGTCTGCAATCAGGAGGGGTGGGGGTGCTACACAGCTGTCTCCCATGGGAGATCTCTCTCGGCAGCCAGGGCAGGCGGTGGGGGGTGTTGCTAGGCTGGAGGGACTGGGTTCAGCCTAGGAGGGCAGAGCAGCTCTGGTGGTGACTGTGGAGCCTGAGGCCCTTTTCCTTTATTTTTTATCTTTATTTATTTATTGGATAGAAATCGAGAGGGAAGGGGGTGATAGAGAGGGGGAGAGACAGAGAGACACCTGCAGCCCTGCTTCACCACTTGCAAAGCAATAATAGTTTGTACATAACATTGTACATAGTATTTCCCAGTTTTCCGCGTAACAACTCTAGGTCCTCCACCATCATGTTCTAGGGCCCGAACTCCCCCATCCCCAACCTGTCTTTTTTTGAGCAGTCACCAAAGCCAGTCCAAGTTCTGCTTAGTTTTCTTATTTTTTTCTTTAAATTTTTAATTTTATTATTTTTTAAATTTTTATTATGACCAGGTTTTCTTATTTTTCAGTTTGGGTGCAGAAGATGGGAGTTCTAGCTTCTGTAATTGCTTGGGTGTTGGCCGGTGGATCCACACCCCCAGCCTGTCTGTCTTTCCCTAGTGGGGCAGGACTCTGGGGAGGGGAGGTTCCAGGACACACTGGTAAGGTTGTCTGCTTAGGGAAGTCAGGATGAAGTCATGGTAATACTTTTTTTCCTTTCTTTTATTTATTTATTTTGCCTCCAGGGTTATTGCTGGGCTCAGTGCCTGTACCATGAATCCACTGCTCCTGGAGGCCATTCTCCCCCCTTTTGTTGCCCTTGTTGTTGTAGCCTTGTTGTGGTTATTGTTGATGTCGTTGTTGAACAGGACGGAGAGAGGAGGGGAGACAGAGAAGGGGAGAGATAGACACCTGCAGACCTGCTTCACTGCCTGTGAAGCGACCCCCCTGGAGCTCGAACCGGGATCCTTATGCAGGTCCTTGTGCTTTGCACCATGTGCGCTTAACCTGCTACACTACCGCCTGACCCCCTCTTTTTTTTAAAGTTTAGTTATTGGATAGAGACAGTCAAAAACCAAGAGGGGAGGGGAAGAAAAGGTGGGAGAGAGAGACCTGTAGCCCTCCTTTACCACTTGCAAAAGCCCTTCCCTCTGCAGGTGGGGGCCAGGGGCTCGAACCTGGGTCCTTATGCATTATAATGTGTGCTCAACCAGGTGCACCACCACCTGGCCCCCAGTAATACTTTTCAACTTTTTTAATGGGTGTGCTTTTTTTTCTTTTAATTTCTTTACTGGGGAATTAATGCTTTACATTCGACAGTAAATACAATAGTTTGCACGTGCATTAACATTTCCCAGTTTTCCATAGGTATTTTCCATAGTTTTCCATAGGGCCAGCCTCTCCATAAAGTTCAGCTCTCTAGCTGGAATCCATCTTCTGTGTGTGCTCACTGTGTGACCTAGGTTCTCGTGTACTGTTCCTGCATAAGGAGGTGGGAGCATAGTGGTGGGTGGTAGATTAAACGGCCCATTGTATCTAGGCAGGTCCCATAACTTTCCATTTATTTAATGGAAATACTAAAGGAAGTGGTGTAGATAAAGGGGAAAATAATATTTTCTATTGGAGTCTCCTGAAAAATTCTGCATTACTGCTATTGCTTGTTCCATTATGATCAATCTTACAGAGTGCAGTGCAGGTTTTGTCATTACTTGTGTTATTGGTCAGGCTCTGAGCCCGGCCATAGGTCAAGATTATTAAGACCACACAGAGCTTAATCCCAAGCCCTATACATGGCAAAAGGCAAGATGGTTTCAGTTTGGCCTGGAGAGTCCAGCCGTGCTGAACTTCCTGTGAATCTGGTACCGTGTCAAGCAGACTGCTCTCCACAGTCACTCCAACAGTGCAGGAGGGTCCCTTTGTCCCCATAGCCTCTCCAGCGTCTGTTTCTGTTGCTGCTACATGGACATGTGTTGTATATATTTCTTCATGTAGCTATGCTCCCCCCAAATAGGAGGCGGAGCCCTGGGGGCAGTTCCCAGGGGTGTGGCCAGGGCTCTGGGCAGGCAGTGTGGGCAGTCCCCACAGGGGGAGTGAACTCTGGGGTCCCAGGACCAGCTGCCTGGGAGTCACATCCCTTGTGGTTGGGGGACCTGCAGCACTATGGGGGTGCCCCCCAGGGAGACAGGAAGCAAACGCTGATTCTGGAGTGCAGAATTTTCATTGTTTCCATTGCTGGGCACCCCCCCCCACCCCGTGTCCATGTCACCCGGGCACCAGACCAGCCTCCCTGTCCAGCAGCCGCCGCACGGTGTGCAGGGCCAGGGGCAGGGCCGTGTTGGTGTCGCGGTGGTAGCGCAGGTGGGCAGCCTGGGGGCTGGGTGTGAGCACCAGCTGGGCAGCGCCGGGCATCTTGAGCAGCTGCAGCAGCTCTGTGGCCCTACTGCCGATTGCCGCCTCCTCCATGCCGGCCACCCCGCTGAGGGCCAGGCTCCTCATCTTTGACAGGGACAGGGAGACCCTGCGGACAGGGAGGTGTGAGCTGGAGGGGTGCCTATTCCCCCGGCCCCCTGCCCGCCCCCATCCCTGCCCCCCACTACCTGGGAATGAGGTCCTGGCTCCTCGAGGCCAGCTTGGCAAGGGCGGTCATGAGTGCTGTGACGAGCTCTGGGGGGCACCAGGAGGCGGCAGGGGGCCGGGCCTGGGTTACCTCGAACAGCAGGGCCTCCAGGGCCTCAAAGAAGCGGCTGATGAGCTCTGCTGTGCAGCGCCGGGTCCAGGACACTGACAGGAACTCACCCACGGCCCACACCTGGGGGACACACACCTCAGGTCTGGCAGGGGCAGGGTGGGCTGACCGGGCTGGGGGCGACGGGCGAGGGGCAAGGGGGCTTACCACACAGGGAAGCAGGGCACCGCGGCCACCCAGGAAGCACAACAGGTCTTTCTCCAGTTCTGCCACTAGTGGTGGTTGCACGCGGCACAGCGCCAGGAGCTGCTGGCCCAGCACCCTGGGGTGGGGGGAGATGCCATCAGTGCAAGGCCTGGGGGTGGGTGGACAGGTTCTAGAAGGGGGGGACTCACCTGTGCACGGCGGCCGGGTAATGAGGGACTTGGAACAGGCTGTCGCTCCGCTCCAGCAGCAGTTGCGCCAGCTCACGGGCCAGGGTGCCATTGGCGAGCTGGGGGCCGGGCAGCCACACTCAGTCCCGGGAGTGGACTGGCCTGTGCCCCCCACCCCCCTCCCACCTGGGGCTCACCGGCATCACGGCCGAGAAGAAGGCCTGCAGCAGGACAGGCACGGCCTGGGTGCACTGAACCACTCGGGGACAGCGGGCCATGGGCTGCAGTGGCTGGAACAGTGGGCTCAGCCTGGTGGTGGTGGGGGGCGCTCAGGGTGGGGAGGGGCAGCCGCCCAGCAGCGAGCCCCCAGGGTCCCGGCCCACCTCTGGGGTCTCCCCCCGGCCCTGGTCCGCAGCAGGTGCTGGAAGAGGCCGTGCAGTTGCGGGTCCCGGAAGGCATCCAGGCAGCCGGGCACCTTGAGGGAGGTGTCCCACAGCGGCCGCTCGGACACTGTGGGTTGCGACCTGGGGGCAGGGGCAGGGTCAGGCTCCGCATCTGGGGGCACAAGCAGGTGTCACCTGCCCCCAGGCGTGGGACCTGAGCTGCAGATCCAGGGCGGCGGCCAGGCAGGGCAGGTCCAGAAGTGCCTGGAGCATCTCGGGGGCCGTGTTGGCATCTACCAGTACCGGCAGCAGAGCTGCGAACTCAGCCGTCAGTGGCGGGCTGTTCCAGGCCAGGAGCTGTGGGTAGGTTGTCTTGGTCTCAGGGCACCCGGTCAGGGACCCCGACCCTACGCCGGGCCCCACCGCCCGCGCACCTTGAGGAGGCTGGGGAAGTTGAGGGCCAGGGGGGCGCCCAGCAGCCGGGCGTGGTCCCGGCAGAAGCGGAGCAGCTCGAAGGCCAGCAGGGGGCTGTGGTAGAGCTCGGCCGGGACCCACTGGAGCAGGTGCTGGCACACCGCCCCCGCGTCCAGGGCGGCCGCATCCCCTGGAGGGTGGGGTGGGTGGCCCGTCAGAGAAGACCTGGCCCCAGTGCACAGGTGGAACTCTGGGACCCAGCGCTCCCGCCCCGCCACTCACCGTGGCTCAGCAGGAAGTGGGCAAGGGGTAGCAGCGTGCGCACCCAGGCCGGGTCCCCGCAAAGCCGGGCTTGCAGCCCCTTGAGGCAGGAGAGGGAGCGGTACAGGAAGGAGGAGTCCTGCGCGCACAGCACGTCCAGTACCAGCAGGGCCTCCGCCAGGCACTGTGGGTGGGCCAGGACCGGGATGGGCTGAGGCTCGGGTCGCCCACCCGCCACCCCCACTCCGCCCCACTCACCGCCTTCTGCAGCTCCACATCTGCCTTCCGCAGGGCGCCTGGAAGGAAGCAGGAGGTGGCTTCAGTGCTGGGACCTCCCCTGGAGTTGGGTCCCGGGTCTCTCCCCTCTCACTGTGTCTTACTCGCAGGCTGGGGTCAGTGTGGGGTCAGACTACAGGCTCAGGCTCTGGGTTCAGTTCCCCCCGCACCATGTGCGAGGACCCAGGTTCAAGCCCCACTCCCCACCCTTCTCCCCCTGCCTCTTCCCTCTCCACTCCTCTGTATATGTCAAATAAATATTTTTTTAAAAAAAACCTCTAGGTGACATAGCCGAACCTCGCCCTGGCACATGTGAAGCTGGGGCCCCCAGGCCCGAGAGCCCTGCACGGTCCCCATTTACTGATTCAGCGATAACCCCGGGGACTCAACGGGGAGAAGCTCGGCTCGAGGGACTCACAGCGGCCGCTCTGCTCCAGGAGGCGCCGACAGTACTCGAAGGCCGTCTCCCGTAGCCGCTCCCGGGGGGTGCGCAGGCTGCCGGAGGCTGACAGCACGGACAGCGTCGAGCCCTCCAGCTCCGACCTGTCGTCTGGGGATGGGGGGCAGGGGGCTTGGAGGACCCCCCTGCCCCCGTGGGTGGGGCCACACACCCTCTCCCTGACTCCCACCTGCGTCGGGGGCCCCGGGGCCACAGAGCAGCAGCCAAGCCCGCAGCATGGAGAAAGCCTGGACGTTCAGCCACTGGTCGTCGGTGAAGCGCTGGCCCGTGGACAGCACCGTGAAGAACTCCGTGGCCACCACCCCGTCCAGCTCAGTGACAGGCCCGGGCTGCGGGGGTGGGTGGGGGACGGGCTGCCGGCTGGGATATGGGCTCAGGACCCTTGGCCCCACAACAGCTTCGCCAGGCAGCCCCTGAACCCCCACACTCGAGACGTGGAAGCCCCCAGACCCACACCCACACCCCCTGACCTGGAGGCCCCGTATACCCACAGACACCCTCGGAAAAGGCCCTGGACCCCCACCCCCTCACCTGCCGGGCCCGGGGTGTGAAGAAACCGCCCGAGGAGACGGCCGCCCCCTGCTGGACGCTGGCGTAGCGCAGCCAGTCCGCCAGCCTCTTGCTCAGCAGGTCGGTCTGGTCTGGGGGGCAGGGGCGTGACAGGCCTTCCCCAAGGCACCCAGAGACCCCCCCCCAGGCGCAGAGACCCTGCCCCATACCTTTCTTCAGGCAGCGCGGGGCCAGGCTGGACGCCCTGCAGACCACGGGCAGGAGGCGGCGCAGGCCGGGGCCCTCAGGGTGGCGGCCCCCCAGCAGCGAGAAGACGTGGCGGCCCAGGGCGTCCACCTGGCCCCGCCGGTCCCCCTGCGGCAGAGGGGGCGGGGCCTCCTAAGGCCGGGACGCCCCCCCCCCCCCCGCCCCTCGGCGACCCCCGCCCCATGGTACCTGGGCCAGGAGCACGGAGGCCTCCAGACTCAGCTGCCAGGCGTCCTGGGGGTCGCGGGCCGGGCCAGCGGGGGGCAGCTCCCTCAGGACGGCAGCACAGAGGAGCCGCAAGGGCTCGGGGTGGGCGGTGCCCAGGGAGGCCCACAGCTGCTCGGGCAGTGGCGGCTCCAGCCTGCGGGCGGGCGGCTCGGGGTCACACCTGCTCGGCGGGGCTGGGAGTGCCCGGCCCGGCCCGCCCCCCCCACTCACGTCCGGGGGTACTTGGTGGCGGAGACCACTAGGAAGAGCCGGCGCAGGCCGTCCAGGGCGTCGGGGCCGTCGGCCGCCTCCCGCAGCAGCGAGGAGACCCGGGCGCACAGGGCCCGCAGCTCCGCCGGTGTCACCTCCCTGGGCGACGACGGGGCAGGAGGGCCACCTGGGCTTGGAGTCTCGCAAACACTGGGTTCCCCCAGCTCAGCCCCGCTCCACGGGGCACCCACTCCCTCTCGCTCCCGGGGGGCCCTGGGTCGTCACTGGGTTTCACACAGGTTGAGTTCAGGTCGAGACAGACAGACAGACAGACAGAAGGCCGGTGGTGGCGCACCAGGTTAAGCGCACATAGTATTAAGCGCAAGGACCGCCTCAAGGATCCAGGTTTGAGCCCCCCGACCCCACCTGCAGGGGTAAGCTTCACGAGTGGTGAAGCAGGTCTGCAGGTGTCTTTCTCTGCCCCTCCTCTCCTGATTTCTCTGTCCTGTCCAACAACATCAGTAACAATTGTAATAACCACAACGATACACAACAAGGGCAAGAAATGGGAAAAAGTGGCCCCCGGGAGCAGTGGATTCATGGTGCTGGCACCGAGTCCCAGTGATAACCCTGGAGGCAAAAAAAGAGAAAAGAAAAAGACAGAGGCCCCCCTCACAGCACCCACCGAGGCTTCCTGAGTGCAGCGGGGGTCACAGAAAGCAGCCGCAGGGCCCCTGGGCCTCTAGCCAGCCCTCTGCCCTCCACAGAGGGTCACCAGCAGCAGGCTGCCGCCTTAAACCCAGAACCTCCGGGCTCAGGCCTGCGCTCTGGCGTTCCTCCTCAACTGGGAAACCACACGTCTCATGCAGAAACAAATCTTAGGGAAAAGAGTGAGCACACACTACAGTGCACAAGGACCCGGGTTCGAGTCCCTGATCCCCACCTGCAGGGAGGAAGCTTCGTGAGTGGTGAAGCAGGGCTGCAGGTGTCTGTCTTTAAAAAAAATTGTTTAAAATATCTTTATCGGATAGAGACAGCCAGAAATTGAGAGGGAAGAGGCAGAGAAAGAGGGGGGGGGCAGGGCGGTAGCGCAGCAGGTTAAGCACATATGCTGTGAAGCGCATTAAGGATCCTGTTCTCCCCCCACCCCCAGGTCTGCAAGTGTCTTTCTCCCTCTCCTCTCTCTGTTTCTCTCCATCCATTACAACTGCAGCAACGACAATAATAACAAGGGCAATAAAATGGCAAAAATGGCCTTCAGGAGCAATGGATTCGTAGTGCAGGCACCGAGCCCCAGTGATAACCCTGGAGGCAAAAAAAAAAGGGGGGGGGAGTCGGGCGGTTAAAAGCGCAGGTGGCGCAAAGCGCAGGGATCGGCATAAGGATCCCAGCTGAATCCCCCGGCTCCCCACCTGCAGGGGAGTCGCTTCACAGGCGGTGAAGCAGGTCTGCAGGTGTCTGTCTTTCTCTCCCCCTCTCTGTCTTCCCCTCCTCTCTCCATTTCTCTCTGTCCTATCCGACAACAACGACATCAATAACAACTACAACAATAAAAAAACAAGGGCAACAAGAAGGAAGTAAAAAAAACATTTTAAAAGAAAGAAACTGACTACTTTCATTGCCGTCAGGCTTATAGCTTCCAATGGCCACTTTTTTTTTTTCCTATTTAACATGGCAGAGGGCAGGGGAGACCGGGAAAGAAACTCCTGCAGACTCGCTTCGCGCCTGGAAAGCCGCCCTGCAGACGGACAGCTCCCGGGACGGACGCGGACATGCGGCGGTTATTCCGGCGCCCGAGTGACAGCCCCAGTGTCGCCCGCGTCACCCTGTGAGACGTTCACGCCCCAGCCCCACCCGCAAGCGGGGGGAGCTTCACGAGCGGTGCAGCGAGGCTGCAGGTGTCTGGCTCCAGCGATAAATACGACAGAGACCCCCTCTCCCCACCGGTGGGGGCCGGGGCTCGAACCCGGGGTCCCGGAGCGCGCTGACAGCTGCGCTCAGCCACGTGTCCCAAAGCGAAACAGACAAAAAAGGGCATCCGAAGTGGCCGAACGGGAGGCGGCGGCCCCGCGAGAAGCCGGGTGTCTGGGAGCCCCCCGCCCCGCGCTCACCTCGCCTGCTGCAGCAGCCGCTCCGCAGCCATCGCCGCATCCGGTTTCCGGGCGCGTCACATGAGCGTCACGTGAGCTGCGCGGCGCCCCGGGTCCGTCCGGCTTCAGTTCCGGAGCCACGGGGGTGAGGTTATCTCCGTACCCGGAACCTTCGGCCACCGGTCCCCCGAGTCTCGGAACTGGGCACTATGGACCCAGAGAGGCCGGAACTTCCGGCCGTGTACCCGGGGCTGGCGTCGGGGAGCCTGGTCCTGCGCCGCCACCGCCCCGCAGGAGGGGAAGGGCTTGACGGCAGCACGGCCGCGGGTGCCTTAAAGCCCTCGCACACCGAGACCCGGGTTCGAGCCCCGTTCCCCGCCTGCACACGTCAGGCCCTGGCGACATGAGCAAGCACTTAACAACAGTAATGTGGTCCGGGAGGTGGCGCAGTGGATAAAGCATCGGACTCCCAAGCATGAGGTCGAGTTCAATCCCCGGCAGCACATGTACCAGAGTGATGCCTGGTTCTTTCTCTCTCCTACGTTTCATTAATAAAATCTTAAAAACAGCGGCGGTGGGGCAAGCCACTGAGAGGCCTCCTCGGACCTGGCTCCCTGGGGCAGACTTCGCCTCCGCTGGGACCCAGGGCCACATCTCTGCGACCCCGGCCCCCATGGCGTCACCTTGTGCACGCGGGTAGCCCAGGCCCGCGGACCCCGCCCCAGAGAGGACCAGGCCAGGCCTCCGGACTCATCCTTTATTTCCTCTACAGGAACATTTGCTGGAGGAGAGCTTCCTGGCCACGTACAATTTAATAAAGATGGTTCAGTTACATGAAAAACAAAGTAGAAATCCCTCTTAAAACTTTGTTATAGCTTTAAAACATTAACGTCTGATACAATTAGAAATCACATTCAGATCTCAAACTTAAAAAAAAAACAAAAAAACCAGTATGGCTCCTTATTTAAAAAAAAAAACTGTGTCCCACTAGGGGGGCACTGGCGGGAGGACCCCAGCCGGCCAGGCCCCCCAACCTGGGACACGGCTGCTGCTTCTGAAGCGAGAAGAGTGGAGCCGGGGCACCAACACCCACCCACACAAGCTCCACAGAAAAATCACGTCAACAAAGGCGGCTGCTCGCCATGGGGTGTGCTGGGCAGAGAACCTTCCAGAAGGGGAAGGGGGATGGCCTTGCGTCTGCCGTCAAACCCCCTTGGTTCTGGCCCTGGCCCGTCACCGCTTGCAGTGACTCAACAGGCACCTGCCCCCTGGCCAAGCTCCTCAGGGCTGTGAACTTGCAGGAAGAGCCGTTCCCTCTGAATTGGGCCCTGACCCCCAGTCCCATCCGCCAGGACACAGACCCTCTGGGAGGTAGCAACCACCCAGTTGGGGGGGCCCGTGCTGCCAGCCAGTCTCTTCTCCACCCAGGGGACCCTGTGAGGCCCAAACCCCCCCCCCCCCCCCCCGCCAGGTGGGGCAGCCTGCTCACCCAGGTCTAAGACATGTCACCTCAGGGCCTGCAGGGTAGGCAGGCTGCTGATGCCGCAGACAGGAGGGTCCCCAGGGCCCATCTGCTCTGCTGGGAGCAGGTCTGACAGGCCTGGGTCAGCCCCCCGGACCCCAGCGTCCATGCAGCCCTGCCTCCAGGCCCACTATGCCCAGCAGAGCCCAACACCAGCAGCTCGTGGGGGTGGAGAAAGTCGGATGCAACGGCCCTGAAGGCAGGGGTGTGAGGTGGGGAGGGCTGGGTCCTGAGCGGGGTGTGGGGGGGCTCCTGTCCCTTAGCAGCACGTCTGAATAAGTTATATTATTCTTGTTAAATAATATTGCTTCTCAACAGAGGTAGGACGGAGGTGTGGGGGGCCGTGGGGATGAATCCTGGGGGGTTGGCAGAGCAGTGCACCCTTTTTGGTAAGTTGTTATTAAGTGCTGTGTCTTCAATCGTCTCTGCCCTGGCTGAGGGACACGGGTGGACAAAGTCCCTCTGCCCAGACGTGCAGGGCAGGGTCTGGAGGAAGCACCTCAGCCCCCCTGCACCACGCCTCCGCTCACTGCCGCCCACTGGACGTAGAAAGCGTCCTCCTGGCCACCCAAGGACCTGGGTCCCCAGAGCTCCCTGGCCCCATGGGGCACCCTCTGAAAGGTCCTTGCTCAGCCAGGGGCAGAGCCAGTGAAGCCCAGACCTGTGGCTGGGTGGGGGCTCCCCAAACCCATCAGCACTCAGAAACCCACCCTCACCCCTCTCCCTCTGGCACGGTTCTAAGGAAGCAGGCAGAGCAGCCAGCAGACCCCCGAGTGACGCACCAGGCTGTGGGAACGTGCCCCCCAGCATTGGGGCACCTCTGACCTCTGAGAGAAGAGACACTGGCTGCAGGCGGGCCCCCAGGGGTGTCAGCTCCAAGGGAGCTGCAGGGCTGAGAATCTCCCCCACCCCCGTCACAGCCTTCTGGGGCACAGCATGGTGGGCACATCCTCCATCTGGGTCAGCCCTGGACACAGGCCTGGCATCCTGCCACCTGGGGCTCTCTGGCCTGAGCTGGGCAGCACACCTTATCATCACACTAATCAGCCACAGAGACTCCCGCTGCCTGGACGGCTGGAGGGGATGGCAGGGGCTCCAGAGACAGAGTCACCCTGGGTCTCGATCCCCAGATCCCTGGGTCAGAAGAGTTGAGGGCCACCGCTGGGAGTCAGAGCAGCTGTGCAAGGTCCCCAGCACAGGGCCCCTGGAGGGCTCAGCGGAGGATGCAGGAGGTGGGGGGCTACTCTGAGTCTGACTGTCCTTGTCCCCGACCACTCAGACCACAAGTCACAGGAAGGGACGCTGCCGGCACTGTCCCATTCTGAGTCCCCAGGAACGGACCTCCTGCCTCGAGCACCCTGGGTCCCGGACAGGACTGGGTGGCCCTGTAGCACAGGCTCCAGGCGACATGGCATTCTAGACGACACTGGCTCCAGGAGACGCTGTGCATTCGGTGGGTCAGCAGGAAGGAGCCTTGCTGGTGAGACGTGCCCTCGGCAGCAGACAGAGACAGAGACTCAGCAGGTCCTGAGAATGCGCCCCAGGAGCAGATGGGTCCTGGCTTGGGTGAGAGCCCCTCCCGAGATCAGCCGGCCAGCAGGGGGGGGGGGGCAGTAGGGCTCCAGCCCCAAAGGCCAGGTATGAATGCTGGGCTGCCCACGGCTAGGGGCCCCTGTGGGGCTTGGTAGCCGTCTGGGGGCAGCACGTGTGCCTGACTGGAGCCCCGATGCCCTGGCATGGGCTCTGCATCCAGCCGTCGATCCTTCTTGAAGTTAACAGACACGGCGGTGGCTGGCCCCGAGGGGAGCCATCCCAAGTGGGACCCCAGGACAGACACTAGTGTGTGGGGAGCGGAGTCAGAGCAGACAGCGCCCCATCATCCCCCCTCCCCCAGCAGGACGAAGGCACCACGAGATAGTCAGGGACAGGGCTGCTGGCCTCCCCTGGGGCAGGGATGGTGGCACCATCCCAGGGGCCCAGGGAGGCCAGGACCGTCTCTGTGGACCCTGGGGCACCAAGGCCAATGGTTTCTGAAGTCTACAATCAGCGTCTGAGCGGGTCTGTGCCTCAGGCCGGTAGCTGTGGTGCCTGCAGCATCCATCCGTCCATCTGTCCTCGGGAGGCCCCGGGGGAGTGGCATCCCTCCGTCCCCTGCCGTGGTTTGTCATTCTCCCGGGCCCGGGACCTGCGGGCCAGCGGCTGTGATGACCCCTGCTGGAGAGGTCCCCCCGCCTCTGCCAGGCTCCTCCATGCGGGAGCGCTTCATCTCAGGCTCCCCGCCACCACCGCCTGGAGAGGGGGCTGGGGAGGCGTGGGCGGGCACACCGCCGGGTGAGGGGGCAGGGGGGGCCGTGACTGTGCCGGTGGCCGCTGCCGATGCTGCCATGGGCTCCTCGGGACCCACCTCACACACACGGGTGACCACCACGGGGGTGGACGTGCTGGCCTGGGCCGCCAGGAGCTGCAGGGGGCTGGTGAGGGCTGGAGGGGGGGCATAGTCAGTGGGGGTGCTGTGTCCTTCACCTGGAGCCCAGGGGCACCTCCCCCACAGTCGGGGCCCCTCTTCCTACAGCCTGAACCCCTCTTGAGCTCCCTCCCATGGCCCCTGCCCCGGGGGTCCCGAGAACGGCCTGAGCCTCACCATAGGCGCTGCCAGCGAGGCTGCTCGTGGGAATGGCATGCTTCCCATTCTGGGTGACGGCGCGGACTGGGAGATGGTGCTGGCCCAGGCTGACCGGGGTGGCCGGCTGCAGGATGGTCACTGTGTGTCCCGGGACGCCTGGTGCCATCTGGCCAGCCACCGTCTGGATGACGCGGCTGGTGGCGGGGATGGTGGTGAAGGCGATGCTGGGCTTGTCCTCCAGGCCTAGGGGGCAAACACACGGACAGATGATGTCACGGGACAGCACACAAGTCCCTCTTGGCTGTGGCCCTGCACTCCAAGCAGATATGTTTATGAGAGATGGATGAAGGAGCCAGGCCACTGCGCCAGCACACGTGGAGTCTGGAATCACCTGGAGCTCAACTGCCAAGCCCAGCGCTCCCCCACTGAACTGTCTCTCCTAGTTCTCAGAAGAGTCAGACTGAAGGACGAGGTCTGAGATGGGGTCAGCATCTCAGGAACAGGGTTCCTGTCACCCCTCCGGTCCTTCTCTTTGTACTTACATAGTTTAATGAGAGATACTGAGAGGACGAGAAAAACCAGAGAGGAAGAGAGACCAGAGCCCTGCTCAGCTCTGGCTGACTGCAGTGGTGGGGACTGAACCTGGGGCCTCGGAGCCTCAGGCACACAGGTCACTGCAGGACCACTGTGGTGTCTCCCTGGCGGCGAGGTCACACCTGGACAGGGATTGCAGCCCAGGCAGTGGGTTAGCACAGGGCAGAAGCCGGGGCTGGCAAAGAAATGGTTAGCACCAGGAGCTGGGACTTGGCTTCTGTCACCAGAGCCTGGCCTGAGTGAGTGAGTGAGTGAGTGTGTGTGTGTGTGTGTGTGGGGGGGGGGTTGCTGCAGCGGGTAAGCACTGGACTCTCAAGCACGAGGTCCAGGGTTCGGTCCTCAGCCATACATGGGCCAGAGTGACACTCTGTGTCTCTTTCCCTCCTCTCCCCAAAATAAAGTCCCTAGCTGGGGTCAAGAGATAGCCCAGCAGATAGAGCACAGGCCTTCCACATTTGAGGTCCTGGGTTCAAGCCCCGGCTGCACATGGGCACCCATGGGAGCTCCGTGGATGGCGGAGCTGGCATGTCTCTCTCACTGGTGCCATGATGCTCCCAGCCGAAGGGGGCCCACTCCCCTTGGGTGTTCACTGCTGCCAGGCTCTGCCTGAGGCCCTGGGGCTACAAAGCCTCACCTCTGGCCTCACCGCCCAGGTCCAGCACAGCGGTGCCCGTGGCCTCGTGGGTGGCCGCAGGGGCCTGGCTGGCCAGTATGTAACCATTGGCTGAGCTGGCAGAGCTGGTGACCACTCGTAGCATGGTGACGGGCGGAGCCTGCTGCACCACGTGGATGGCATGGCCGGGGGGCTGTGCGGTCACGATGGATGCCGGCATGTAGGCCACGGGCTTGGCCACCAGGCTGGGTGGGCGTGGGGGCACGGCCACGATCACGGGCTGGGCACTGACCGGAGAGCCTGTGGACATGGGGGGGGTAGATGAGGCTGGCACAACCCCGGGCCCCAAGGACAGGGTAATGCCCCCCCCAAAGGGGCAGCCAGGACCCCAAGCCCAGGAACCAGGGGCAGCTGCCCCCCATCCCTCAGTGGGGCAGCTGCTCTCACCGGGTGCACTCTGTGAGTAGCGGTACTCGGGGACGGAGGCAAGCTTAGCCCCGAAGTCTGGGTCGTGCGGAATCGGGGAGCCCTCCCGGGACAGGCACTCTGGTGTCTGCAGGCCACTGGACCGTGGGGACATCAGGCCGGGGTGGGTGGGGGAGGCAGGGGCGCTTCTGCAGAGAGAGGGGCGCCCATCAGGACGAGGAGCTGGTGTGCGGCTCCTGAGGGCTCCCAGCTTTTGGGGAGCAGGCATAAAGCCTCCACAGGACAGCTCTAGGTCTGAGGGGTGGAGGGAGTACGGGAGCTGGGCCCTGAGCCCCACACATGAACTTGCACCCCCAGACCCCAAGACATACAAACCTGGTCCCCTAAACGACACCACATAGGATGGGGCTAAGCCCTGAGCCCCAACACGCAGGCAGGGCCGGAGGTGAGGTCAGGGGTCCTGGCCCGACTCCCCGAGATGGCTGAGGGCCTGGCCCGTCCCCCGCAGGCAAGAGGGCAGCCGCCCTGCCTGACTGGGCTCTAGACACGGGTGCTCCAGAGAGCCATGGCTCACCTGGACGACAGGGGCCCAAAGGGGGTGCGGAAGCAGGAGACGCCGCGCTGCCGCCGCTTCCGGAAGGCCTGCTCCACCAGCTTGGCCTCGGACGCGGGGTCGACGCGCCAGAAAGACCCCTTCCCCGGCTCTTCCTGCGAGCGCGGCACCTTGATGAAGTAGCGGTTCAGCGACAGGTTGTGGCGGATGGAGTTCTGTGGCAGACATGGTGTGTCAGCACCCAGGGCCAAGAGAGAGCTCCTTGGGTGACTTGGAGGCAGATAGGCCTCACCAGGTACAAGGCCCTGGGTTTGAGACCTGGCACCACACAGATGTACCCTGGATGGCACCCTGGTGAGGTGGTGCTATGGTCTCTCCCTCTTTTTTTTTTTGCCTCCAGGGTTATCTTTGGGGCTTGGTGCCAGCACCATGAATCCACTGCTCCTAGTGGCCGTTTTTTCCATTTTATTGGATGAGACAGAGAGGAACAGAGGGGAGGGAAGACATGGAGAAAGAGAGAGAGAACTTTGTGAAGCATCCCTGTTGCAGGTGGGGAGCTGGGGTCCTTGCGCTTAGTACCGTGTGTGCTTAACCAGGTGTGCCACTGCCTGGCCGCTGGTCTCTCCCTCTCTCAAAAAGAGAAAAAAGACTGAACAATGTAACATGGGAGGTGGTGCAGTGGGCAGGGTGGTGGCATCTCTGTCACGGGTTCAATCCCGGCACCACACGCACCGGAGTGACGGTCCCGTTCTTTCTCTTTTCCGCTACTTTCTCATTAGTACAGTAACCTTTAAAAAAAAGAAGAGAGGAGGTCGGTGGCGGTGGTGCACCTGGTGAGTGTGCAGGGAGCTGCGTTTGAGCACCTGCAGGGAGAAGCTTCACGAGTGGGGAAGCCAGGCTGCAGGGGTCTCTCTGTCTTCATCCTCTCCCTTCCCTGTCCTATCAAACAAAAGAAAAAGGAATAAATGGCCACCAGGAGCGGTGGGTTCTTCGTGCAGGCTCCAAACACCAAGCCCCAGTAATGACCCTGGAGGCATTAAAAATAAATATGTAAAAAAAAAAAATACTTTTTAAAAAATATATTTTCCCTTTTGTTGCCCTTGTTGTTTAACATTGTTGTGGTTATTGATGTCGTTGTTGTTGGATAGGACAGAGAGAAATGGAGAGAGGAGGGGAAGACAGAGAGGGGGAGAGAAAGATAGACACCTACAGACCTGCTTCACTGCCTGTGAAGCGACTCCCCTGCAGGTGGGAAGCCGGGGGCTCGAACCTGGATCCTTACGCCGGTCCCTGCGCTTTGCGCCACACGTGCTTAACCTGCTGCACCACCGCCCGACCCCCAACAAATACTATTTATTATCAGACCACACACCCTGGAGTGGAGCTTGCAGGAACCCTGTGAGGTGAGACCAGCCAGACAGAGAAGGATGAAGGTGGGCTGATCTCACTCATGGACAGAAGTGGAGACATCAGATCAGAAGGGAAACACCGAGCAAAATGTGGACTGGGTTTGGACTCTGGGTGGTGGTGGGCTTTCAGGGCCTGGTGCCTGATGGTGGAGGAGGACCTGGGCTGGGGGAGGGGGGTGTTCTGCAGAAAACAGATTTTTACACAAGTACTAACAACAGTATTTACTGTAAACCATTACCCCTTCACAAAAATTAAAAAAAAAAAAAAACACGAACGCCCTCCGTGTGTGAGGCCCTGGGTTCGAGTCCTGCCACCACATAGGAGCTCCAGAGACAGAGGAGTGGTGCTCATGGTGGGGCTGCCCGGCGCCCCGTCGTCAGAAACAGCGCAGACAGGCGTGAGCTTTGTGGTGGTGCCCGCCCTGCCCACCCCGTCTCCCGGGGCCGACCTGCCAGCCCTTGTCGGCCGTGCGGTAGTAGGGGTAGTGCCGGGTGATGTGGGCGTAGATGCCACTCAGCGTGAGCTGCCGGTCCTGGGCCGAGGAGATGGCCTGCACGATGAGCTGTGCATACGAGTAGGGCGGCTTGGCCTCGTCCTGCAGGGGGATGTTGGGGGGTGTGTGTGAGGGGCCACGCAGAGCCCAGGCAGGAGGGACAGGCAGCACCCGGGGCCCCCCCAGCCCATCCAGACCTTGGGGCTGTCCCCCCCGGACGTGTCGGCCTGTTGCTCCGAGGCCGCCTTGGCGGCAAACTCCGCGGCCAGCTGTAGGTCGGAGGTCACGTTCTGCACGAAGCGGTACCCAGAAGAGCCGGCGCCCCGAGGGCTGGCTGGACAGGAGTTGGGGACGCTGTGGGGAGGGGGCGTGAGCTGGGGCATCCCTTCCATGGCCCTCTCCCTGGGCAGGTAGAGCCCTGCCAGTGGGCTCCTCTCTGCCCTCACACCCAGCTGGCAGCCCTCCCAGGGGCCCGGGGAGTTGGCAGCACCTCTGCCACTCCCAGAGGCATTTGTAACTTTTCTATGAAACAGAAACACGGGGGGGGGGGGGGGGGGGCCCGGGAGCCTGAACCCATGTCCCCGTGCCCGGTAACGTGTGCTGTTCATCAGGTTTGCTGCTACCTGGCTCCCCTGGCTGACTTTTTAACTTCAGAAACAGAGAGGCAGAGGGGAAGACACCACAGCACACAGCCTCCCCTATTGCTGCGGTGCCTCCTATATGGTGCCTGGGCCCAGGGCATGGCAGGCAGGTGTCCACCAGGGCTAAACACCATTGGACCTGGTAGACTTCCGCAGACCCATAAGCCTTCTCCTCCTGTGCTATTTGCTGTCTTTAAAGACAAGAGGCCACTCACTGCACACTGAGTGGACCAGTGGGCAACTCTAGCTTTTATGTGCCCAGAAAAACAAGCATTCATGTCTTATTCTTTTTACTCAGAGCCCTACTGAGCTCTGGCTGATGGTGGTTCTGGGGATTGAACGTGGGGCCTCAGAGCCTCAGGCGGTAGTCTTTTGCAGAACCACTGTGCTGTGTCCCCATGCTCCTTCGCCTTATTTAAAAAAATAAAAGGGCGAGTCCGGCAGTAGCGCAGTGGGTTAACTGCAGGTGGCGCAAAGCTCAAGGACCAGCCTAAGGATCCCGGTTCAAGCCCCCGGGCCCCCACCTGCAGGGGGTTTGCTTCACAAGGTCTGCAGGTGTCTGTCTTTCTCTCTCCCTGTCTTCCCCTCCTCTCTCCACTTTTCTCTGTCCTATCCAACAATGACAACATCAACAACAATGGTAACTATAACAATAAAACAAGGGTAACAAAAGGGAATAAACATTTTTTTTTTAAATAAAAGGTTTCTGTGGTCCGGGAGGTGGCACAGTGACAGGGCCTTGGACTCTCAAGCATGAAGTCTGGAGTTCGATCCCCGGCAGCACATGTGCCAGAGTGATATCTGGTTCTTTCTCTCTCCTCCTATCTTTCTCATAAATAAATAAAATCTTTAAAAAAAATAAATAAAAGGTTTCTATGTTTACTTGTGTGGGGGGGGAGGGAGCAGGGCTTCCCTCTGGCACACGTGATGCCACCTCAGAGTCTCCGCCCACTGCCCATTTCCGGGGCTGGGAGGCCACTTTTACGCTCAAATGCCCCCCTGAGGCCCCCAAACAGCTAGTCCACAGGCAAGGGCTCTGTCCACCTCCGCATGCTCATTCTCTGCCTGTCTCAGGGTGGGGCAGGGAGGGGAGCGCAGGGCACCCCCACCCCAGGGACCAGGCTCACCCTGCTTGCAAGAAACAGACCCCCTGTTCCTGCAGTGGGGGACTGTGGGGGGAGCTTTCTCCAGGCCCAAGGCTGCACCCCGTGCTTGGAAAAATCCAGACACAGCTTCCAGGCAGGGCCCTCACCTGCCTGCTCTGCCCTTGCCTGAACTCCAGTTCTTGGGGGGTAGGGGGTGTGGGGGGGTCTGGTTGTGTGAAACCCAGCAAACAAGCAAGCCCATTTCTTCTGTCCTAAAAACATAATTTCCTGGCAAGGTTGGGGTTAAAGGGAAAACAAGGGCCTCAGACTCTGCTGAGGGCAGCGGGACCCCTTCATCTGCTGGGTGGTGCAAACAGGAGAGAAAAGAAACCACAGGCTCCGCTGGGGGAGGAGCAGCCAATGGGGAGGCTCGGGCAGCTGGAGCACCAAATTAGGAAGCTGGGAGGAGGCTCTGCCCATGCTGTGGGGTGCCCGCCTCCACCCTCTGAGAGCCAGGGCCTCTGGTGTTTGTAAACAGAACTCCAGCTTCTGCAGGTTGGACCTGCAGAGCCCAGAGGGTCATAGAAAGTCCTCCCTGCGTCAGGGTGGGGCCTCCAGCAGGTCGGCATCAGGGAGCCCCGCACACACCTGCTCCAGGTCCCAGGGTTGCTCTTCACTGCGGGCAGGGTGTGTCAGCTGTGGAGTGCCCCAGATCACGCCCACAGCGTCCTCTCTGGCCCCAGGCAACAAGTCCTGTACCGCCCACCCACCCACCCCCAGCCCTGGGAGGGTGTGTGTCTGTCTGCATGTCCACGGCTGTCCGTGTGTCCATCCCGGGAATGAGCACTGGCCTTCACGCACGCATGTGCAGCTCCACTGAGCCACCTCCTGGGCCCGACTGCTTCCTTTGCTTTAAAAGGGGGAAGAGGCCAGGGAGATAGCACAGGGCTCTGCAGAGACCCTTCTGCTGGAGGCTTTGGGGGCTCAAGTTCAGTCCCTAGCACCAACCACCATCGGCCGGGGCGAGCAGGGCTGGGGGTCTCTCCTGGGCGTGGCACGCCAGGCAGACCCACCTGATGGTGCCTGTGGGCGAGGGCACGGGGCTGACCAGGCTGCGCGGCTCGGGCTCGGGGATGTGGATCTTGAGGGGCGAGATCTGCGGGTAGAGGGGCCGTGGGGGCGACGCAGGGGCCTCTTGCGGCAGCAGCGATGTGAACTGGATCTTGATGGAGGTGCTGGGGAAACGGAGGGTGCACCTGGGGGGATGGGGTGGGGTGAGTGGAGGCGCCCGGGGGTGTTCTGGGCCCCCCAGGCCGCCCGCCTCCTGCCTCCCGGGGCATCGGCTTCCCTGCCCGTGAGCAGAGATGCCAAGCTCTCCTAATTCTCTGACACCCCATCCCTGCACAGACACCTCCCACCCTACTCCAAAGTCATGGCCACGTGTTCACTCTGTGCTGACCCTCCGGTGCGGTCGGGGAACACCTGGGACAGAAGCCGTGCTGCCTGAGGGCAGCTGAGAGTGACGGGTCCTGCAGCTCCGAGCTGGACTGCTCCAGGTGGGAGAGCAGGCCAGTGGGCAACAGGGACCCACAGCAGCAGACTTCACAGCCTGGAAGGGCACTGAGGGGAGCCTCTCTGCGGAACACCAGAGTGACAGGGCAGCCCAGGACTTCTCTCCTTTCAGGTAGGCCAGAAGGCTCCAGAAAGCCCAGCTGCCACGGGCCCTGACCACAGCCCCTGCCTATCCTATAGAGACAAGGGCCTGGCAGGGGCACACCAGTTAAGCATACATGTTGTCATGTGCAAGGACCTGGGTTCAAGCCTCCGGTCCCCACCTGAGGGGGGAGGGGGGAGCTTCACAAGCAGTGAAGCAGGTCTACAGGTGTCTCTCCCTCTCTCTCTTCTCAATGACTATCCTAGCAAAAGAAAAAGAAAAGGTCACCAGGAGCTGTGGATTCACAGTGCCAGCACCAAGTCCCCATGACGACCCCAGTGGAAGCGACAACGATGACGAATAAAAGCAGAGAACACAAGGTGAACACAAAGCCAGCGGCCTGCTGTCCTGTGGGTGAGCTCACTGCTGTCTCTCCCTGGAGAAGCTGCCCTCGTGGTGATGTCCCTGCATCAAACAGATGCTCAGGGACACAGAGACTCACACGGGCCTTCATGGGTGAGTGCTGAGTGGTCTGAGGGCGCAGGGAGGGGGCAAGTGCAGCCTCGCCCCAGCGCCCGGGCAGACTTGTCCACCCCTCACCTACCCACCACTGCGGGGAGGACGTGGAGAGGAGCCCCCAGCACACAGACCCGGCTTGCTATCCTCTCACAGGGAGGGTTTGGGGCGTCCAGTCAGACGGCTACTCCCGCTGCCCCAGGCCCAGGCCGCCTGGCTGCTGCCCACGGGCTGAGAGCAGAGCCCATGCTGGAGGTGGCCTGCCAAGGCCCCCAGCTCAACACCTGCTGCCCATGGACGTCAAAGCTCCATTCACCTCATTGACCAACGGGGAGGGGGGGTGTCAGCACAGGCTGTTCCAACTGCAGGCGGAGCTGGGGTGGAGCCTGGGGTCCCACCAGCCGATATCCCCACCATGCTCAGGTCTCAGTGACAAATTCTAGACGCTGCTGTAGACCAACCAGACCTCCCATGTGTCTGGACCCCGCCTGGGCCTGGCTGGGGACTGGACCTCCCGAATCAGGGCTGGGGACTGGACCTCCCGAATCAGGGCTGGGGACTGGACCTCCCGAATCAGGGCTGGGGACTGGACCCCCTGAATCAGGGCTGGAGACTGGACCCCAAGTCAGGGCTGGAGACTGGACCCCGAGTCAGGGCTGGGACATGGAACACCGAGTCAGAGCTGGGGACTGGACCCCCTGAGCCAGGGCCAGCTGGGGGTAGGCCGCTGGTGCTCAGGGCAGGCCTGGCTCTTGGCCGGCTCTGGCTCCTCCTGCAGACACTCCGCAGCTCCCACCCCAAGGAGTCCTACAGTCGGCAAGGCCCAGGGGTCTGGCAGCCTCGGGAGATGCCAATTTGTCTTGTGAGGTGGCCAGTGGCCCCGAGTGGACAGGACTCAGAGGACTAGCCACCACAGCCTAGGACAGAGACCCGTCCCAAGCCCTGGGTCCCAATCCGGCAGGGCCCCAACCCACAGGGTGAGACACTTTCTTCGGCATGGGTCAGCCTGGGGCCCCGAGCCCAGCACAGCAGCCGCCTTGCCCGGCCTGGACCTCCAGATGTGGACAGAGGCCAAGACGCCAACTCCTCTGGCCTTGGGGGGTGTCCTGGGTCCCTGCCCCTGGGCTGCAGCTGAGGTGCACAAGGAGGGCAGAGGCCCCAGAGCCGGGAAATGACATGAGTGACTGCCAGTCACAAGAGGACAGGCAGGAAGACTGGGCTCTGCTCAAGAAGGTGCCAGAGAGGGAGGTGGCTGCCTGCACTGGGGGTCCCCAGAACTGGGGGCAGGACTTGGGGTGCGGCACCCGCCCAGGTACACCCCTCTGGAGAATGGCTTCTGAACCCAGCACCCTTTCACGAGCCGGCTGAGGGTGGGATCCAGGAATAGGGGCCGGCAGGGCAGGAGATGGGGCTCTGGGTCTGTGCCCCAGGGCTGCTGTTCCCCATGAGTGGCCTGCAGACCAAAGGGATGGGGGGGGGGGGAGAGTGGCAGCAGCCCCCAAACTCTGGGTTTCTGCCAAACATAGGACCCTCCTGAGGGAGACCGTCCTCAGGCTGCTCTCAGGCACAGCAAAGCTCAGGAGATAGCCCCAGGCCGCCCCTTCCCAGCCCCCACCCCAACCTATGGTGGGGCAGGGCTCCAGACTTGCAGGCGTGAGATCCTGAGTTCGAGGCCATCATGGCTTGGGTCAGAGAGACGCTCTGGTTCTCTCTCTCTCCCTCACAAATAAACAAAGCAGTGGTGATGCCAGTCAAGTACTCGTCACCAAGCACAAGGACCTGGGTTTGATCCCCCATCCCTACCTGCAGGGGGAAGCGGTGAAGCAGGTCTGCGGGTGTCTCTCTGTCTCTCTCCATCTCCTCCTCCCTTCTCAATTCCTCTCTGTCCTATCAAATAAAACAATTTTTAAAAAAGGGAAAAGTGGCCTGGGGGAGCAGTGGATCTATAGTGCCGGTACTGAGCCCCAGCGACGACCCTGGAGGGAAACAGGCAAATGAGTTCTCCAATGGAGAGCAGTCTGGAGAATTCTCCGAAGGCTAGAAATGGACCTACCCTACGACCCTGCAATTCCTCTCCTGGGGATTTATCCTAAGGAACCCAACACATCCATCCAAAAAGATCTGTGTACACATATGTTCTTGGCAGCACAATTTGTAATAGCCAAAACCTGGAAGCAACCCAGGTGTCCAACAACAGATGAGTGGCTGGCTGAGCAAGTTGCGGTCTATATACACAATGGACTACTTCAGCTGTAAAAAATGGTGACTTCACCGTGTTCAACCAATCTTGGATGGACCTTGAAAAAATCATGTTGAGTGAAATAAGTCAGAAACAGAAGGATGAATATGGGATGATCTCACTCTCAGGCAGAATTTGAAAAACGAGATCAGAAGAGAAAACACAAGTAGAACCTGAACTGGAATTGGTGTATTGTAGCAAAGTAAAAGACTGGGGTGGGTGGGGAGAATAAAGGTCCATGAAGGATGATAGATGACATAGTGGGGGTTGTATCGTTAAACGGGAAACTGGGGAATGTTATGCATGTACAAACTATTGTATTTACTGTTGAATGTAAAACATTAATTCCCCAATAAAGAAATTAAGAAAAAAAAAGAGTTCTCCAAGAGCAGCCGCTGCTGTGCTGCACGTGTCGGGCTGTGGGAGGGCCAGTGGCTTCTCATGTCCTCAGCCACCCACCACGGACCCTCGGCCGACTCCATGTCAGCTGGAGATGGCGCCGCCCTGTAAGTCACACTACGGAGGAGGGGGGGCAGTCCCCCCATCCCAGCACCCCCCCACAATGAAGGGTTTTTCTGCCCAGGACGCAAGCAGCTCCATGCACACGGCCCGAGAGGTGGCACTGAGCTGGGCAGCATCACCTGTGTTGGGGCGCCGTGGGGGAGGGGGGACTGCCCACACCCGAGGCCAGGAACAGAGATCCAGTGTGGGGTCCACGCCCCCAGGCCCCGTGTCTGCCTGCCCTGACCCTCCCCCACTTTCTTTCTGTCTTTCCCAGAACACCTGGTGGGGCCCCAGGAGATGATGGTATGGGATGCCCCGAATCCAGGAAGGACATAGCTCCGTGAAGCCCGCAAAGCCAGGGGCCTGGGGTGGGCGGGGTGTCTGCCGAGGGCCCAGCGGAGCCTTCTGGAAGCTGCAGCCTGCCCTGAGTGGGGGCTCTGGAGAAGTGGGGTGGGAGGGCACCCCTGCATGAGACAGGAATTGGGCCCCGGGAGAGCTGGGGACATTTGCCCGATTCCCAGGCTGTGCCTCTGACCTGGCCTGCCTGCAAGTAGCCGCCTTCAGAAAAGAAGCCAAGAGGAAGCGACTCCTGGCCCCGGGCTGGGGAGAGGCAGGTGAGGCTGAGGCTGGAGGGTGGGGCTCCAGCCAGGGAAGGACCCCCACTGTCTCTCCAGACAGTGTTCCTGGGACGCAGAGCTGGACCTACCCAAGTCCACTGGTTCTGCAAGAGTCCCACCTGAGGCTGCACGGTCTCAGGTTCAGTCCCCAGCACCACCAGCAGCCATCATCCCCACCCTACAACATCAATTAGAATGACACCAAGACACAACTCCAGGGCAGTGAGGTGGCTCTGTGGGTAGAGCACACATCTCACTGTGCACAGGGCCCAGGGTTCGATCCCTGGCACCACATGGGAGCACCATGGAAAGTGCAAGGGTTCTGCATGGACCCTCAACTCTGGAAACACAGAATCCAAGCAGGTCTAGGAAGGAAGCACAGGAGCTCTGCAAACAGACCTCCTGCCCGAGGCTCTGAGGCTCTGAGGCTGCAGGTTCAATCCCCAGCACCACCATCAGTCAGTTAGGGTTGATTAGGGCTCTGATAAAATAAATTAGTGAGTTGGGCAGTAGCACAGTGGGTTAAGTGCACATGGTATGAAGCGCAGGCCTGAATAAGGATCCCGGTTCGAGCCCCCGGCTCCCCACCTACAGGGGAGTCACTTCACATGCGGTGAAGCAGGTCTGCAGGTGTCTTTCTCGCCCCCTCTGTCTTCCCCTCCTCTCTCCATGTCTCTCTGTCCTACCCAACAACGATGACATCAATAATCAATAACAACAATAATAACCACAACAATACAAACAAGGGCGACAAAAGGGGAAAACAAACAAACAAATAAAAACAGGGTCAGGCAGTGGAGCACCTGGTTAAGGGCACATGTTCCGATGTGCAAGGACCCGGGTTCCAGCCCCAGCTCCCCACCTGCAGGGGAAAGCTTCATGAGTGGTGAAGCAGATTTGTAGATGCCTTTCTCTCCCCCACCCCCCAATTTCTCTCTGTCCTATCAAAATAGAGGAAAAACAAACAAACAAAAGTAAGCGCACCAAGAGTCACGAGGAAAGCAGGCCAACAGCGAAGGTGGCAACAGCAGATAGCCTTGGACCCGAGTCCAGGACACCGGGAGGCTGCCGTCCCTGGGCCCAGCGGCAGCCTCTCCCCACAATGCACCGGGGCTGCCGGAGCCCCTGCTGTCCTCCAGGCCTGGCGTGAGACACCTACCCCTGTTGCACAGACCCCAGTCAGCCTGGCCCCTTGGGTGTCCATGGCTCCCCTCTGCGAAGGATAGGAGACGTCCACTCTGCACGCTGGTCCCCTGGGCTCTGCAGCAGGCACGGCCTTCACTGGCTTCCTACCCCCCACCCCCGCCCAGTCACAGTGACGCCCCATCCAGCAGTGATGCCCCCCCCCCCCCCGACAAGCCAGAGGGAAAACCAAGGCCTTGCTGAGTATGGAGGGTGGACAGGAAGCGAGGTGGACCCTCGACGCCACCAGTACCCCCTCCAAATGGGCTTCAGTGTGGAGGAGCCACAGGCCCCAGCCAGGCAGAAGGGTGACGGCCAGAAAGACCCCAGGCTCGGACCTGGGCCAGTGGGAAGAGGGAGTCCTGGCCCACATGTCCTCTGCAACTCCTCCTGTCAGAGGCCACTCAGAGACAACCCCCCACACACAGTGCAGCCCCCACCCCAGCTTGGGGGTCAAATCAACACAGCTGCCAAACTCCACAGCGAGAGGTATGGGGGTCCTGGGGGCCCTGCCCACAGGACACGGACACAGAGTAACTACCAGCATATATCTTGTCCTTGCAAGGAGCAGTGATAACTTTGTCAACACCAAGTAGACAGGCTGATGTTAGGCCCACTAGGTCCATTCACCCAGGACCGTACGAGGAGGAGCTGTGGTGTCTGTCCCCCGTTAGGCCCCCAAGATGAGAGAAAGGAGAAAAGGAGTGAGGAGGCAGAGAAATGGACACAGAGCTCCAGTAAGAGCCCTGGTGGCAGTAAGAGCCAGTAAATAAAGAGATGGACACGGCGCCCCTCACCCAGGGAAGGCCAGGGGCCAGCTCTCATGTGACACAGGCTGGGCGGGGACAGCGTCAACAGTGAGGACAAGGGGGCCGGGTGGTGGTGCCCCTGGTGAAGCACACACGTTACCATGCTGAAGACTGTGGTTCGAGTCCCCCGCTCCCCACCTGCAGGGGGGAAGCTTCACGAGTGGTGAAGCAGGGCTGCAGGTGTCTCTCTAGCTCCCTCTCCCCTCTCAGCTTCTCTCTGTCCCTATCCAGTAAGTAATTAAAATGCCTTTTAGGAAAGGAAGCACTGAAGGTGTGAGGGTTCTGTGGTGGCACTGCCAGCCCTGGCACCCCCAGACAAAGCTTTATTTCCTGTGGTTGCCACCGGGTTTACTGCTAGGGCTTGGTGTCTGTGTGACAAATCCATGTTCCAGCGGCTCGTCTGTCTGTCCATACGTTTGTCCGTCCGTCCTTCCTTCCTTCCTTCCTTCCTTCCTTTTCTCTCTCTCTCTTGACAGAACATGGAGAAATTGAAAGGGGAGAGGGAGACAGAGGGACATCATTCAGGAAGCTCCCCTCCCCCCACCCCCACTGGGCAGGTAGAAGCAGGGGCTTGAACCCTGGTCCCTGCTATAACTGGGTGCCAGGCTTCCTCTTTAGTCTTGGTCAGCCCACCCAGGGAGGTGGCCAAAAGGTTCCGTCTAGCCCAGGGGGCTCACAGGACCAGAGCTAAAGACTCGCCAAGGTTTATAAGAGCGTGCAAACTATCATAAGAGGACCTGGGTTTGAGGCCTAGCCACCAGTTGGGAGCTGTGGCATCTCTCCTGTCTTTCACCACTGGCTCACACTTAGACAGGTGTAAAGGCCCCAGAAGCGCCAAAACGTGACTCCCAGAAAGTGAACACAAAAACCCAGTGATGACAAAAAGCTGGCCATGGACGCCCGGTTGCCACTGTCCCCAGGGGCTGTTCCCACCCACCAAAGCACAAAATCCTACAGGCCAAAGACTCACCAATGCTCCCAAGAACACAGAGCCGGGGTGGGGACTCAGGGACCCAGCCAAGGGACTGAGGGCTGCTGGCCAGCAATGCAGGACAGCCTGGTGGGCAGGGCCAGGCGGCGGAGACGGAGAAGGAACTCAAGGCCCCAGGCTGACAGTCCAGTCTCTGCCCAGGGCGCCAGCGTCTCTGGCCACGGGTCCCCACAGTTGAGAGCTCCCGTTCCCAGGCTGACTTGGAGAAACTGAAGGGCGGGAAGACAACACAGTGGTTCTGCAAAAGCCTTTCATGCCGAGGCTCCTTGGCCCCAGCTTCAGTCCCCAGCACTACCATCAGCCACGCTGAGCAGGGCCCTGGGGCCCCCCACTCCCACCTCCTCATTTCTCTCTCATCAACAGTTTAAAATATGTCTTAACTGGGAGTCGGGCGGTAGGTAGCGCAGCAGGTTAAGCATATGTAGCACGAAGCACAAGGACCGGCTTAAGGATCCAGGTTGAGGCCCCGGCTCCCCACCTGCAGGGGAGTCGCTTCACAGGCGGTGAAGCAGGTCTGCAGGTGTCTGTCTTTCTCTCCCCCTCTCTGTCTTCCCCTCCTCTCTCCATCTCTCTCTGTCCTATCCAACAACAACGACATCAATAATAACAACAATAACTACAACAATAAAAAGGGCAACAAAAGGGAAGATAAATAAATAAATATAAAAAATAAAATATGTCTTAACTGTAAAGGGGAAGCTTCACGAGTGGTGAAGCAGGGCTGCAGGTGTCTTTCTCCCTCTTTCCTCTCAATTTCTCTCTGTCCTATCTAATAAAAAGTAAATAAATGCAAAAGTAAAAATAAAGGGAAATGGCCACAGAGTAATGGGTTTGCAGTGCCTGCATCAAGCTCCAGTGATAACCCTGGTGGCAACGTGTGTGTATATAATTATTATTTTAAGTTAACAGTCTTCACACTGGCATGACTCCACCGCTCATGGAGGGCTCTTTTCCCCTCAGAAAGACAGAGACAGAGAAGGGGGGAGACACCACAGAATTGCTCCATCACTCAGAAAGCTTCCCCTCTGGGGGGCTGGACAGAGCCAGGCCACAGGGGACGGCCAAGCCCCAGACCCCTGCTCACGGCCAGGCTCCCGGCACACTCACAGGCCTGACAGAACCCAGAGGCAACGGCCCTGAGTGAGCTGTGGTGGGAGATGGCACAGCAGTTCACGCCACAGACTCTCCTGCCTGAGGCTCTGGGTTCTCGGGGTTCAATCCTCAGCACCGGCACAAGCCAGAGCTGACTGAGCAGGGTGTTTTCTCTCCCTCTCTCTTCCCTGCGCACAGCAATTAAGTCAACCTGCTATTTTCTTTTTTAAAAAAGAAAAAAGAATGCAGCAGTGAACCTCTGAGGAGGATTTCAGGGCAGCCTGCGCCAAGGTGAGCAGAAGTGGGCCTCACCCCCTGCTCTGCTCCCTGCTCGTTCCCGGACGCTCCCAAGAAGCCACAAGAGCAAACGCCATGTCACCCGCTCTGGCTCAGGTGCCCAATTTGAAGCTGCCAGCC
This sequence comes from Erinaceus europaeus, assembly GCF_950295315.1. Lineage (NCBI taxonomy): Eukaryota > Metazoa > Chordata > Mammalia > Eulipotyphla > Erinaceidae > Erinaceus > Erinaceus europaeus. Next base: position 22,637,294 of record NC_080176.1, on the reverse strand, counting down.
CGGCCACAGTAGACCAGGCTGGGCACCTCCCCAGCCCCCCCCCCCCCAACTGCAGACCCCAGGCTCTGTCAGGACAAGGCGGGGGGCACGAAGGGAGGGACGATACCTAAGTGGAGGGGCTCGGTCACCATATCACAGGACAGCGTCCACCAGCAGCACTCAGGATGGCCCGGACGCCCCCCCACACACACACCAGCAAGAAGCCCGGTGGCCGCTCTGTTTACACCCATTACTTATCAAGGCCTCTGTCCAAACTCTGCCGCCGGCTCTGCCATTCCCAGAGGGCTTTGGGGATAGGATGCACAGTACCCCAGGTCTGCTGGCAGCCAGAGCCATGCAAGTCCAGGAGAAAACACCCTGTCTACCCAGTGACGGCCCTGTCCCCTGTCCCAGGCACCTCCAGGTCTTTTTCTCTCCCCAAATTCAACACCAAATTCAAACTCCAAAGCCAGGCACAGACCACACCTGCCCACCCACCATAGGGTCACCCATGTCACCTGCTGCTGAACCCGTCTCCTTGGCACAGCTTACCTGTGCACCTGCGGGGGGGGGGGGGTCCTGTGTGTGAGGGCCCGGATGCTCCCAACACTGCTGAGTCTGTCTGTCTGTCCTTGAAGATATAAAAGATATGTTATCTGCACTCTGGCTATGAGCCTTGTTGTCAGATGTGTGTATTTGCAAATATATTTCTGCAGCCATTCCACGCTGGGGATCTGCCCACAGAACACGTTAGCAGAGGCTCTGTGCTGACTGGGTACTGGGCTTGCAGGCATGAGGCCCCGAGTTTGATCCCTGGCACCCGATAGTTCCATGCCTCATGAACGAGTACGGATTTCAGAAACATGGGGCCGGGTGGTGGTGCACCTGGTTAAGTGCTCAAAACACAGTGCACAAGGACCCAGGTTCAAGTCCCCGGTCTCCATCTGCGGGAGGAAGCTTCATGAGCTGCAGGTGTCTGTCTCTTTCCCTCTTTCTATTCCCCTTCCCCTTCCTCTCTGTCTCTATCCAATAATAAATTAAAAAATAAATTAAAAGAAAGATAAATGCGGAGGCTGGGGGGTTGCCCATGGGGGGGGGGGGACGTCTTGTTCATAAGCCTGAAGCCCTCGGTCCGAGCCTGCGGCGTCTGTCTATCTGAAGTGACCAAGGAGCAGGAACGGGGCGGGAGAGAGCAGAGACCCAGCGCCACAGAGAGAAAAGACAGAACGCTAATTCTGAAAGGGGACACACACTCTTCCCGCATCACAGAGGAGTCTCTAAAACACACAAGCACCCACGAACAGATGGACAGATGGGCGAGGGTGCTCCCGTGAGTGAGGCCCTGGGTCCCATCGCCAGCATCACATGCGGCAGAGGGAGACTCTGCTTCTGCCTGTGGGAAATTAACAGGTAGATCAAAGAGATGAAAATGGGGGTCAGGCGGTGGCACACCTAGTTGAGTGCTCACATCACAGTGCACAGGGACCCAGGTTCAAGCCCTTGGTCCCCACCTGCAGGGGAGATCTTCATGGGTGGTGAAGCAGGGATGCAGGTGTCTCTGTCTCTCCCCCGCCATCTCAATTTGTCTATCCAACAAACAAATAAAATAAACGAAAACACTCCCTGGCAAGATATGAAGTCACTGAGAGCCTGGGACAGTGAGGAAGCTTGCACAGTGGAGGAAGCTGCAGTGCAACGCTCTTTCACTCTGTCTCAATCTTTCACACCCGAGGCTCTAAGGTCCAGGTCCAGGCCCAGACCGGCTTCTGAGGGGAGAAGGCACGTGGCGCCCACACATTCTCCTTCCTCTTGCCTGTTTCTGGCAAATTCTCCAAGCCCTTTGTTCTGTATCAGGGTGGCTCGCACGTGCAGGGCCCTATGCCTCTCTGCCCGCGTTCTTTCCCCGTTCATTCTGTCTGCCCAGATCTACCCACACAGACGGACAGCACAGCACCGTCCCACTATCCATGGCACTCCTGTGTGGTGCCGGGGCTCGAACCCAGGGCCCCCTGTGGAGTGACAGGTATACTCCACTGGGTTAGCCGGCGGCCGGCCAGCCCGGTAAATTCGACGTCACGGCCTCACAGATGCCGCTCAAGAGCAGGTCAATGTAGGGCAAGAACAAGATGAGGGGCAGGTGTGGGGCTGGCCACCCAGTCTCTGGAGGCTCCCGTCCCCAGCGGCCCCCTAGAGCCGGGGGAGCAGTGCTGTCCCTGCCGCTGTCGGGTTCAGCCAGGAGGGCAGGGCTGCTCCGCACATGCTCTCTCGCAGGGAGCAGGCTCCTCTCCCTCTCCCGCCCCAAGGGGTGAGTCACCCCGGGTTCTGTTTGAAAAGTGTCCGGCACATGGCCAAATCCCTGGACAGGCAAGCGGTGTGTGTGCGTACACATACACACGCCCACGCACACGCTGGGCCCTGGGAATCACCCCGCAAAACCGTCCCGGGAGCGGGCCTCTTATAAACGAGCGATAATTACACAGCCAGACAGTCTGCCCTCACCAGGCTAGCAGGACACAGACATCCACACCACTCACGAACAAACAATTACCAGGTAGAAAAAGAAAGTGCCCAGGAGGGGAAATGAGTAATTAACCAGACTCTCTCCAAACTGAGAAAGCAGGGAGCTGGGGGGGGGGGGTGCTCTGGGAACCGGAAGAGGAAGGGGAGGCTGGGAGACGACACACCCACACACCCAGAGGCCCAGCACCTGGGCGCCCCTGCCTGCCTGCCCTCCACCCCTGGCCGAGGGTCTCCCCTGTGCTCTCCATTGCATGACTGGGTGCCCTACCCCAACCCTGGGCAGGGGGTCAGCAGTGTCCCCTGTGAGAGGGGCAGATCCCACAGGAGTCCAGCATGTGGTTTGGGGGGTGGAGGCTGAAGTGGGGGCCGAGGATAACCAGGTGTCCATGCAGGTGGGCGGTGGCCCAAGGGTCCCATACTGGCTGGGGGAGGGGAGGGGAGCTGTGGCCGGGCTGGGTGGGGGTTGGGTAGACCCTGACAACTGTGTGGGAGCCCCCATGTTCACGCCCAGGTGGGGCCATGCTGACCCTGGGGTCCAGGCCAGGAGGGTGGTGTTGGCCCTGGTAGGGGTCATGGGGAGCCAGACGTGCACGCTGACCCGAGTCCAGGCTGCTGGCTGGATGTGGGTGTGCACCATGGGGACCCCCCACACACACGGGGAGACCCCACACTCACAGAGGACACAGAGACCCCACACTTGGGGACACAGGGGGAGACCCCACACTCACGGGGAGAGGGAACCCACACTTGGGGACACGGGGGAGATCCCAGACTCATGGGGGGACACAGGAGACCCCACACTCACGGACCCCACACTCACAGGGGGACACCACACTCAGATACGGGGGGAGACCCCACACCCACGGGGGGAGGGACACGGGGAGATCCTACAATCAGAGACATGGGGGAGACCCCACACTCATGGGGAGACCCCACATTCAAGGACACCCCACACTTGGGGACAAGGAGACCCCATGCTCATGGGGGGATACGGGGAGACCCCACAGTCACGGGGGGTGGGGGACACGGGGAGATCCCACACTCATGGGGAGACCCCACATTCAGGGACACCCCACACTCACGGGGGACACCGGGGACCCCACACTCACGGAGGGACACGAGGGAGACCCCACACTCACGGGGGACACCGGCGACCCCACACTCAGGGACATGGGGGAGACCCCACACTCATGGGTGGACACGGGAGGAGACCCCACACTCATGGGGGGACATGGGGGAGACCCCACACTCACGGGGGGATACAGGAGAGACCCCCCACTCATGGGGGGACACAGGCCCACAATCAGGGACACGGGGGGAGACCCCACATTCAGGGACACCCCACACTTGGGGACAAGGGGGAGACCCCACACTCATGGGGGGACACGGGGGGGATCCCACACTCAGGGACACGGGGGAGACCCCACACTCTCGCGGGGACACCGGGGACCCCACACTCGGGGACACGGGGGGCGACCCCACACTCACTGGCGGGGCAGCGGCAGCGGGGCGGCGCCGCGGCGCTGGAAGGCCCCGTCCACGAACACGCCGTTCTTGCCGAGGCAGCGCAGGTAGAAGTGCGGCTCCTGGAAGCTGAGCTGCAGGTGGCGCCGCGAGATGAAGCTCGACAGCCCCATGCTCAGATCCACCGAGCCCTGCGACGAGTTGCGGCCGATCGTCACGCTGGGCTGCCGCATGAGGAACTCGAACTCGCGGCCCTCCAGGCGCGCCAGGGCGGGCGCTGGGCTCCTGCGCACCGAGGCCGCCCGCGCCCCGGGCCCCGTCGCCCCCGGGGAGCCCTGCGCGCCGGCCGGTGGGGGCTGCGCGGGGGCGACGGGGCTGCGGGGCGCCGAGCGCAGGGCCAGGAGGGCGCGGGCCCCGCCGTCCTCGCCGGCTTCGGCCATGTTCGCGCAGCGCCGGGCGAGCGGGCGGGGCGGCTTCCCGGGCCGGATCGCGGAACGGACTCGCCACGCCCGGGCGGGGGCGCGGCCAGCGGAAGGAGCGGGGCCTGGTGGACACGAGGGGCGGGACCAGGTCGAAGCGAGGGGTGGTGTCCGGGCGGAAGGGGCGGGGCTGTGCCGGCACGAGGGCGGGGCCTGGGTCGGGAAGAGGAGTGGTCTGGCTGTCGCGGGGGCGGGGCTTGGCGGGGCGGGGGCGGGGCCAAGCCTGCAGCTGCGCTGGGGTCAGAGGCGAGGGGCTTAGTGTCCTGGAAATGGTGCTGGGGGGACTCGGATGCTGGGGGTGCCCCTGAGGCTGGACTTGGGGGGGGGGCGCGTTGGGGAAGTTGGGGCCTGGCGTGGAGAGCGACAGAACTGGCGAACTCTGGGTTGGATTTGGGGGGGGCTGCCCAGGCTTGGGGGAGCTATGGGGCTGGGCTGAAACTGGACTGTGGGGGTCCCTGCCCAGGCTTGCCTGGGGAGTGGGCCTTCGGGCTGGGAGTGACCCACGGGGGTTTGGGTGGGTGCTGGCCCTCGGGCTTGGGGGACCCCTTACAGTGCTCTTCTGGGAGGCACAGAGGTTGGAGATGTTCCCGCAGGTGGCTCGCCCTTGGGTACTCCCAGTTCTTACGAGGGAGTCTCTGGCTGTGGAGGCAGCCCCCACTGGGTGGGGAGAGGGTTTGCAGGGTGGGGTGGTCTCCCGAGTTTGGAATGGAGGCTGGGGGGGCGGTCTTCCCCAGGGATCTGAGGCTGAGGTGCTGGGTCACCTAGGCCCCCCCCTCCCCAGGGACCCCTGAGATCCTTGGGCGGGAGGTCGAGCGGCATCTGGCCCTTCTCCCACCACCTCCAACACAGCCACACTGAAGCTTAGGAGGATCTAATGGGGTCAAGGAGGCTGGGCCTGGGCCCGGTTCCCCTGCCCCCCCCCCCCCGTGGATCCAGGAGCCCCCCACAGTGGCAGGCCCTGCATCCCCATGAGCTCTGCCTCCCCCAGGGAAGCCACTGAGCCCAGCACAGCGCAGACTCCCCAGACCCTCATCCGGCCAGGTCCCCCAAATGGGGTCTGCTCCCCGGGTCCCTGCTGGACACAGATACGGACCCAACCATCACCCATCACAGGCCTGGAGACCTGGGCACAGGACTGGGGATGCGCGGGGGGGGGGGGGGGGGGGGGGAGGGCAGGTGACATTGTGAAAGGCTTGTTGAGGGCGGCTGGGCAGCACAGCAGTGCCTGGGACTGAACTTGGCACCTTGTGCTTCTGAATTTACAGCTGTGCTACCTCCCAGGCTGCAGGTGACAGGATTTTTTTTTTGTTGTTTGTTTTCTTTACCAGAGAACTGCTCAGCTCTGGTTTATGGTAGTGTGGGGGTGGGGGTGGGAGGTTGAACCTGAGACTCTGGAGCTTCAGACATGAGAGTTTCTTTGTAGAATCATTATATTATCTGCCCCGCCCTGTTTTTGTTTTTTGTCTCCAGGGTTATGGCTGGGGCTTGGTCAAATCCCCTGCTTCTGAGGGCTAATTTCCCCATTTTGTTGCCCTTGTTGTTGTTACTATTGTTCTCATAGCTGCTGTCGTTGCTGGATAGGACAGAGAAATGGAGAGAGGAGGGGAGAGAAAGACAGACACCTGCAGACCTGCTTCACTGCCTGTGAAGGGACCCCCTTGTGGGTGGGGAGCCAGGGGCTCGAACTGGGATCCTTACTTTGGTCCTTGTGCTTAGCGTCATGTGCGCTTAATCTGTTGTGCTACCACCCGGCCCTGTTTTTGTTTTTTAAAGAAAACATTTATTTGTTTTGTGAAAGAGAATCAGCTCCTCTCAGGCTCCAGGGACTCTGCTGCTGACCTGCCTCCCTGCCAGGTGGCACACAGCAAGTCTCTGGCTTTAGGGGGTACCAGGGAAGGAGCCTGTGACGGGGGAGGGAGGGTGGCGGTCGGTGCTCTAACTGGCCAGGCCAGCTCCCTGAGACCAGGTAACATCTTGAAAGATGTCTGTGCTGTTCCTGAGAGGGCAGGGGGAGCCAGTCAGAGCATTGCTGGGACTCGGGCCCCTGGGGACCTGCCACTGCACCCAGGACCTCCCCGTTTCTTAAACACAGTTTAAGAAAATTATTTTAGTTATACTTAGTGGAAGAGAGATACAGAGACGTAGACACCAGAGCCCTGCTCAGCTCTGGCCGATGGTGGTACTAGGTACTGGGGATTGAACCTGGAACTTCAGGCTGGAGAGTCTTTGCAAAACCATTACACTGTCTCTGCAGCCTTATTATTATCATTATTATTATCATCATGATTATTTCCCCAGATCCCTGCTCAGCTCTGGCTGATGGTGGTGCTGGGGATTGAACCTGGGACCTCAGAGCCTCAGGCAGGAGAGTCTTTGCAGAACCATTACATTGTCTCCCCAGCCTTATTATTATTATCATCATCATCATCATCTTCATCATCATGATTATTTCCCCAGAGCCCTGCTCAGCTCAGGCCATGGGTGTGGCCTGGGCCTGCCTTGTGCAGCCCCCTGGGGCATCGCACAGCCTCCCAGCCCTTCTTCTGAGTCCAGACAGTCACACCTCCCTGTGACACGTCTGTCTGATGACAAGGGACCGGTGCCCCTGGGCCTTAGGGTCTAACTTGGCATCTGAGGCTGAGGCTCAAGCTTCCTCCCCAGGGCTAGTGGTGTGTGGACAGACGGCCCCTACAGAGGGTGCAGGGAAGCACCCAGGACCCTCCACCCCCTTGAAGTCCAGGCGTCAAGCCACCACCCATAGAATTGGAGCTGGGAGACAGCTTACCTGGAAGAGCACAGGCCTTCCTTCCACAGATGAAGCCCTGGGTTCAAGCCCTGGCACCGCATGGGAGCACCGTGGACAGCACCAGAGGAAGCTCAGTGAATGGTGGAGTGGTGCTGTAGCAGCTTTCCCTCCTCTCTTTCTCAGGGGTAGACAGCATAATCGCTATGCAAAGAAACTCTCATGCCTAAGGCTCCAAAGACACAGGGTTCAATCCCATGTACCACCGGAAGCTAGAGCTGAGCAGGGCTCTGGTAAAATAAATATTAAAATAAAAACAGAACCCCAGGACTCAGGACTGGAAGGGGAAGCAGGAGCCAGGCAGGTTCAGGGCTGTCTGGCAATGGCCCTGGCTCCCCCCACCCCTGCCCGGTCACTCTGTTCCCTGGACATCTCAGGGCCCACGGCACAAGGCCTAGCGGGGCTTCTGTGCCCCCAGCTGAGAAGGGCAGGCTGGGGGAACACACGGAGGCCTGGAGACAATTGTGGGGTGATGGACAGGCTGAGCAGAACAGTCAGTGGCCACCTTCAGCCTTGCTCCAAGGAGACCGCGTCCCTGCCTGGCAGAGAAGCTGGGGTCTGGGGCTGTATGCGCCTGCCACCCAGGAGCCTGAGGGCCCACTCCCACCCACCTCAGCCGCAACCAGCTCTGCCCAGCCCGGGTTCCTCTCCTGCTGTTTGCCAAGCAAATCTCAGGCACTGCTTTCGCAGTTCCTAGAACTCCATGTGTGTCACAAGAGATAAGCCCACTCTGGTAAAAGGCACAGCCACGACCTGTCATCACTGGCAAAACAGTCCTGGCCAGGCCTTCACATGCCCCAGCTCCTGTCCAGTGTTTAGACTCTCATTTAAACAAGGGGGGGGGCAGGTGAGCAGTGGTGCAGCAGGTTAAGCACAATGACCTGCACATGGATCTGGTTTCAAAACCCTGGCTCCCCACCTGCAGGGGGGAAGCTTCACAAGCAGTGACAGGTCTGCAGGTGTCTCTCTCACACATACCCTATCTCCCCTCCTCTCTCAACTTCTCTCTGTCCTGTCCAATACAATGGAAGAAATGGCTTCCAGGAGCAGTGGATTTGTAGTGCTGGCGCCGAGCCCCAGCAATAAAACTGAAGGCAATAAATAAATAAATAAATAAACAAAAGCACTTTTTCTTTTAGTTGAAAAATAATTTACACTGTTACTCAACCGTCACCCCTAAGATTTTCAAAAAGAGATGCAGAAAACAACAGACAGGCATGCACAGGTCTACGTGTCTGAGTTCTAACGCTAGCATTTTCAAAATCTCTTTTCAATTTGTAAAAAGATTTTAAATAACTTTATATCTTTATTTACTTATTTGATAGAGATAGCAAGAAATTGAGAGGGAAGGGGTGACAGAGAGGGAGAGTGAAGGGCCGGGTGGTGGCACCCCTGGTTGAGCACATACCACGGTGCGCAGGGACCTGGGTTCAAGCCCCTGGTCCCCTCCTGCAGGGGGGAAGCTTCACGAGTGGTGAAGCAGGGCTGCAGGTGTCTCTGTTTCCTTCCTTTTCTACCTCCTCCTCCCCTCTCCATTTCTGTTTATTCTATCCAATAAATAAAGATAATAAAAATAAAATAAAAGAGGCAGAGAGACACCTGCAGCCCTGCTTCACCACTCGTGAAGCCTCCCCTCCTGTAGGTGGGGATTGGGAGCTTGAACCCAGGTCCTTGTGCATTGTAATGTGTGAGCTCAACCAGGTGCCCCACCACCTGGCTCCAAGATTACTTTCGTTCTTTCTTTAAGAATTTACTTATTTATGAGAACGATAGGAGGAGAGAGAGAAAGAACCAGACATCGCTCTGGTACATGTGCTGCTGGGGATTGAACCCAGGACATCATGATTGAGAATCCAAAGCTTTATCCACTGTGCCACCTCCCGGACCATGCCCCAAGATTTCTCACTTGTGCTCTGGGAGGTGTTGCAGTGGACATCGTATGAGATTCTTAGGTGTGAGACTCCCAGTCTGACTCCTCAGTGTGCTGCTTCTCCCGTTTTTTTCTGTCTTCCCCCAGAGTCCTGCTCAGCTCTGGCTGATGGTGCTGGGGACTGAACCTGGGACTTTGGAGCCTCGGTTAGGAGAGTCTGTTTGCAGAACCATTGTGTTGTCGCCCCCCACTTTTCACAACATTGTTTTGTTTGTTTGGTTCCTGTTTTTGTTTTTGAGAGAGTCAGGCTGGAGCTGTGCTCAGCTCTGGGTGAGGCCCTGCCTGGGGCCTTGGCTCCGGGCTCTGGTGCTGCCCCACCCACCTCCAAGCCCCCATAGTCGCCCTTTTAAGGCTGATTTTCTGGATGGTGCCACTATGAAGGCTGTGGTTTGGGTGGGGCGGTGGACAGCACGTGACCTGGGTTTGGAAAGAGTTGGGGGGGGGGGGGAGAAAGAAAGAGAGAGGAAGGGAGGGGGCAGGGAAGGAAGGAAGGAACTGGGACCGGAGGAAAGTTGCAACTAACTGGAAGATCAAGTTTGGGAGGAACACGGAGCCCCCACCCCCACCCCCCAGTTTATCAGCACTGGGAGAACCAGGAGTGTCCTGATCTGGCAGGAGCCCCAGCCAGTGTCCCTCCCGGAAGCTGCGAGGGATCCTCTAACAGACCAGGACACGGGGTAGCTGAGCTCAGAGAAAAACACCAGGCAGACACAGAACCGGCAGGGAGAGGGCCCAGGGCATCATCTCAGACCTGCGGACCTGGCACGGCAGCCTGAGCCAAAAAACAAACCCCAGACAGGAAGCAAGGGCACGGGACCTGGGGTGTCCATGCTCAGAACTGAACTCTGACTCCCAAAAGCCTGGGGAACTCCCTCCCGGACCAAGAACTCTGGGGGTGTGGTGACAGCTCAGCCTGTAGGGCCCAGCACCACATGGAGACACATGGCACCAGGGGAAGCCCCAGGGACAGTGGCACAGCCTTGGGATCTCACTCCCTGCCTCCCTCCCTCCCTGTCTGTCTGTCTCTGCACCTGACATCCGGGCTTGGGAAGGAGGCTGGCTGGGCGGCTGACTGGGGGGAGGTGCACGGCCAGCTATTTCTGGAAGTAGTAGAAAAATCTCAGCCCAGGAGGGGCTGCCCAGGGGAGGTTTTGTTGTTGGAGGGGGCGGAAGAGGAAGCAGGAAATGGAAGGCCTGCCTCCATCTGTGTGACCTCCCAGCCACTCCACCTGGATCAGGGGGCTCAGGCCTCACAGGGCCCAGAGGACGCCACCCCTGGACCCCCTTGAATGTTGCTTGGTGACCGGGCAGCACCAGAAGCTGGACACAGACACTGTCCGCAGGGTCCCACACCTGCAGCTGTGCCCTTGGCCTGCCCACCCCTGGCCCCTAAAGTCTGACTGAGAGAGCCAGAGCACCGCTCAGGCACAATGGTGCCAGAGCTCGAACCCTGGACCTCACTCACAAGATACTCTGGGGAGGGGCACCCCCACAGGCCCCCTGGCCCCCACCCCCGCTGGGCGCCACCACTCCGGAGCCAGAGAAAGTAGGTGTCAGGGGCCCGGGTAGCTAAGTGCACAAGTTACAACGTGCAAGGACCTGAGTTCAAGCTCCCGGTCCCCACCTACAGGGGGGTTGCTTCACAAGCGGGAAAGCAGGGCTGCAGTTGTCTGTCCTTCTCTCCCCCCTCTCGATTTCTCTCTGTCCGACCCAACAATATCAACTGCAACAATAACAACAACAACAACAAGGGCAACAAAATGGGAAAAATAGCTTTCAGGAGTAGTGGATTCGCAGTGCAGGCACCAAGCCCCAGCGATAACCTGGAAGCAAAACAAAAACATTGGGGGTCGGGTGGTAGCGCAGTGGGTTAAGCGCAGGTGGAAGGATCCTAGTTCGAGCCCCCGGCTCCCCACCTGCAGGGGTGTCACTTCACAGGCAGTGAAGCAGGTCTGCAGGTGTCTATCTTTCTCTCCCCCTGTCTTCCCCCCTCTCTCCATTTCTCTGTCCTACCCAATAACAATGATGGTAATAATAATAACAATGATAAACAACAAGGGCAACAAAAGGGGAAAAAAATAGCCTCCAAGCCCCAGCGATAACCCTGGAAACAAACAAACAAAGAAGAAAGAAAAGGCCAGGCCAGGTGGCATGGGGACACAGACTCAACGGGTCCCTACACAGACCACGGGGAGACCTCTGGAATGAACTGCTGAGAGACCTTCCAGGGGGTGGGTGTACTGCTTGGGGACAGTGATGCTGACACAGGTGTGTCTTGGGTCTCCCCAGCACCATTGGGATGGAAGAGGGGCTGCCTCAGGACCCCCCCAGAAGGCAGCACAGACCTTGCTTAGGAACACTTTCAGAAAGCCGCTGGGTGATAGCTCCCAGACGTGAAGACAGACTGGACAGTGATGTGGGGGGCCTGGGGGTGTCGGGGGGCAGCTCTGCTTTGTTCTCCTGGAGCCCCTCCACTGGGACCCCGGGGTGGGTCTGGCATCAGAGGAAAATGAGGAAGGGGCATGGCCTCTCCTCCAGGGACATCACAGGCTGAGTGCTCCTCCCGGGGGCCTTCCCGGGGGGGGGGGGGGGCTGTCTGTTTGGGGGCCCTGCCCCCTGGGCCTGAGAAGCTTTCTGCCTTGGGAAAGCCCTTCCTGCTCAGAAAAGAGGTTTTGTTTGCCTCTGCTTTTTCCTCAGTTCCAAGAGGCCCAGCGGGTGATTAATAAGGAGCCTCCTCCATGTTCAGTGGCGCCTCGGCCTTTGTCTGCTAGAGCAGAAGCTGGGTGGGTGGGGCAGCCAGGCCTGGGCTCCTTGTGCTGTCCTGGGTGGGTGGGGGGTGACTAGCAGCAGGGTCAAAGGGTCTTTTCTCTGGAGAGCTCTGCAGACCAGAGCCAAGGGGAGGGTGGGAGTGTGCACGCGGGGAGGAGGTGCAGGGGGCCTCTCTGGAGGCGCCATGGCGGCTAGTCTGGGTGGCTGTGGAGGGGACCTGGTGAACAGGGCAAGAGCCATGGTGTGGATGGAGGAGTAGGGGTGCTGGTCCCCGGGGCTGGTGGGGGACCACGCCTTTCCTGCATTCATTCACCTTCTTGGCATGAACACCTCAAAGTGTGGATTGGTGCCGTGGTGTCTCTCCCTCCATTTCCCTCTCTAAAAAAAAGAACAGAGGGGACCAGGCGGTGGCACATTGGGTTAAGCACACATGGTGCAAAGCACAAGGACCAGCACAAGGATCCCGGTTCGAGTCCCCGACTCTCCATCTGCAGGGGGGTCGCTTCACAAGCGGTGAAGCAGGTCTGCAGGTGTCTATCTTTCTCTCCGCTCTCTGTCTTCTCCTCTCTCCATTTCTCTTTGTCCTGTCCAACAACAGCAATGGCTACAATAACAACAACAAGGGCAACAAAATGGGAAAAATGGCCTCTAAGAGCAGTGGACTCGTAGTGCTGGCACCGAGCCCCATCGATAACCTTGGGGACAGAAAAAAAAAGTTAAGAAATCTGGGAGAATGGGGAGTTGGGCGGTAGCACAGCGGGTTAAGCGCATGAGGTGCAAAGCGCAAGGACTGGTGTAAGGATCTGGGTTCGAGTCCCTGGCTCCCCACCTGCAGGGAGTCACTTCACAGATGGTGAAGCAGGTCTGCAGGTGTCTATCTTTCTCTCCCCTCTGTCTCCCCCTCCTCTCTCCATTTCTCTCTGTCCTATCCAACAACGACGACATCAACAACAGTAACTACAACAACAACAAACAAGGACAACAAAAAGGAAATAAGTAAATAAATATAAAAAAAAAAAGAAATCTGGGAGCTAGTTCATGTGGTAGAGTGCACACCTTACTATGTGTGAGGCCCTGGGTTCAAGGCCTCTGTGGCCACATGGTAGCACTACGCAAAGGGGAAGCTTCACAAGCGGTGCGGCAGTGCTGTGGTGCCTCCACTCTCTCTGAGGCAAGCAGAAGGGTCCACAAGGCGCAGGTGTCCATCCGTCTGTCTGTCCGTCCTGCTTCACCATGGACGCCAGAGAAGAATCACTTTCATGAAAACCACAGCAATAAGACGGCTGGGGAAGCAGCATAATGGTCAAGGTGCCTAAGGTCCCAGGTTCAATCTCTCACACCACCAGAAGCCAAAGCTAAGTCGTGCTCTGGTAAAAAGAAAGAAATAAGTAAACAAATAAGTGAGTATACACAAGAATCTGAGGCTGCCTGTTCATCTCTGACAGAGGAGGACGGGCAGCATCTTAGCCGCCCCCCAGAAGCCTCACAAACCCCATCTGGGTGAGGCTGGCCTGCAGCTGTGGGGACCAGGCCGGGCAGGTCTCACGGGCACTGACTCGGGTGGGGAACCCCGGGGGCCAGGTGTGGGGGGCCAGGGTGACTGGTGTGGGGGACCTGGGGGCAGGAGTGGGGGGCCAGGGGCAGGTGTGGTAGACCCGGGGGCAGGTTTGGGGGGCCAGGGTGGCAGGCGTGGGGGACCCAGGGGAAGGTTGGGGGGCCAGGCGCAGGTGTGGGGGCTAGGCTTCACGGGCACTTTGCGGCTAAGGGCCCACAAGGAACTCGGGGCCCAAGCACAGCAGGGGACCCACGTGCACCGGGACACTAGACTCGCGACCCCTCCCCGATGACGTCATTGGACGGCGCGCCGTCGGTGTGAGTGACGTCACCGGAAGTTCGCAGTGCGCTGGCGCAACCAGCCGCCAGGGGGCGCCGCGGGAGGGAGGCGGCCACGTGCGCACCACATGGCGCCCGGAGGCCCCGGCCCCGCGGGAGGGGAGCCCAGTACGACCCTCCTCCGGGATCGCGGGCCTGAGTGTGCGGGGAAGCTCGCCTGGTCCGAGCCGCCGCCGAATTTCGACCTCCGGCCCCCGCTCCCTCCAACCCCCCCCCTCCGCTAGGGCGGTGCGGTGTGTTTATAAACAGAGCTCCTGGCGGGAACGGAAACCCGGAGCCGCGGATTCTTGCCCGGAACGGAGCTTTCCGCGCCCTCTGCGCATACGCCTTGCTTCAGCATTGCGCCTGCGCACCGGCATTGAGGCGGGGCGGGAGGGGGGGATTGGGCGGTCGGGAAGGAGTGGGGCGATGCCGGGAAGGGGCTTATGACTGTGCGCTGCTGGCCCCGCCCTACCCCGTTCTGAGCCCAGGCTCTGCTGGATCAGCACCCAGGCCCTGCCCGCCCTGCACCCGGCCTCTGCCCACTCCTGTCAGGCTGTGCAGGGCCCTGTCCTACTGCAGCCTGCCCTCTGCCCCCGCTCCCTGCCCCCTTCTCTCTGCCCTGCACTCAGACTCTGCCCACCAATGCTGCCCGAGCCTGGCCCTGGCCCAGCCCAGCCCTGTGCCCAGGCCGAGACCCCAGAGCCCCCAAGGTCCTGTACCTGCAACAAGGCCCCAGGCCTGCCCTCTGCCCAGGCCCTATCCAGGTCCTGTCATGAGATGGTCGTGCCACTTTTGTCACCCATGGATGGCTGATACACCCCACAGACCTTCTCCCATTCTGGACGAGGGGAGAGCCAGGGCATCCTCTGACCTTTGGTCTCCGACTCCCCTCGCAGTGCCCCCTGCATCCAGCTCAGGGTGGCATGCTTGCAAGTCCAGAGCTCAACCGCAGCACCACCTCCATAGCCAGTCTTTTATTTATTTTTAAAGATATTTTGTTAATTCCTTTAAAAATTTTTAATGTATTTATTCCCTTTTGTTGCCCTTGTTTTATTGTTGTAGTTGTTGTTATTGATGTGGTTGGATAGGACAGAGAGAAATGGAGAGAGGAGGGGAAGACAGAGAGGTTGAGAGAAAGACAGACACCTGCAGACCTGCTTCACCGCTTGTGAAGCGACCCCCCTGCAGGTGGGGAGCCGGAAGTTCGAACCGGGATCCTTTGCGCTTCGGGCCATGTGCTACCGCCCGACTCCCTGCTAATTCCTTTTTAATGAGTGAACAATACAGAGAGAAAAGAGCCCTGCTGAGCCCTGGCTGACCGCGGTGCTGGGGATTGAACCCAGCACCTTGGAACCTCAGGCAGGACAGTCTGTCGCATACCCACAGTGCTGCCTCCCTGGAAGAAGCCCCCCCCCCCCCCCCCCCCCCGCCATTGCCTTTAGCGCTATCACTGGAGCTTGGTGCTGGCACTGTGGACCCACTGTTCCTGGTGGCTCCCTGTTTTCTTCCTATTTTATTTGATAGGACAGAGAGAATTTCAGAGGGGAGGGGAAATAGGGAGAGAGACAAAGACACCTGCAGCCCTGCTTTACTGCTTGTGAAGCTTCCCTCCCACAAGTGGGGAGTGAGGGCTTGAACCCAGGTCCTTGTGCACTATAATGTGTGCACTCAGCCAGGTGAGCCACTACCCAACCCTTTTTTTCCTTTTAAAAACATTTGTATTGCTTGTTTTAATTTATTATTTTTTCATTGCCACCAGGTTTATTGCTGGGGCTCCTTGCTGGCATTATGAATCCACTGCGCCTTGTGGCCATTGCCGCCCCCCCAAAAGAAAATTAAAAAGAATCTTTCTTATTGGGTAGAGACAGAGAGAAATTGAGAGAGGAGAAGGAGATAGAAAGGGAGAGACACAGAGACCCCAGCGGTCACCCATAACCTGCAGCCCTGCTTCACCACTCGTGAAGCTTTCCCCCTGCAGGTGGGGACCAGGAGCTCGAACCCAAGTCTTTGTACACTGTAATGTGAGTGCTTAACCAGGTGCACCACCGTCTGGCCCCTCTAATTTTTTTTTTCCTCCAGGGATATTGCTGGGGCTCGGTACCTGCACTATGAATCCACTGCTCCTGGAGGCCATTTTTCCCATTTTGTTGCCCTTGTTATTGTTACTGTTGCCATTGCTGTTGTTGGATAGGACAGAGAGAAATTGAGAGGAGGTGAAGACAGGGGGAGAGAAAGACACCTGCAGACCTGTTTCACCGCTTGTGAATTGACACCCATGTAGGTGGGGAGCTGGGGGCTCAAACCGGGATCCTTATGCTGGTCCTTGCACTTGACGGCATGTGCGCTTAACCTGCTGCACTACCACCTGGCCCCTATTTTTTGTTTTTATTAATAGGACAGAGAGAAATTGAGAGAGGGTGAGAAAGATAGACACTTTCAGACCTGCTTCACCACTTGTGAAGTGAACCCCCTGCGGGCGGGGACTGGGGCTCAGACCCTGGTCCTTCCTCTGTGTGTGCTTAACTGGGTGCACCACAACCTGCCCCCCTTACAAACACTTTTATTAATTAACACAAGATCGAGTAGAGAGAGAAAGAGAACCAGAGCATCACTGGGATGCATTGGATCGACCTTCTCGTGGTGCATCCCGTGAGTACCCATTCATTGGGGAAACTGACGATCCTTCCTAGCCGACTGAATCCACATGGATCCCAGTCACTTTCAAAGCCAGCAACAAGCAGCTCTCAGCCTGACGCTGTTGACTGGCTACGGAAGAAGGGCAAACGCTAGAAGAAGAAGAAGAGCATCACTATGACACCTGCAATGCTGGGGCTTGAACTCAGGACCTCATGCATCAAAGTCCACTGTCCTACCAGCAGTGCCACTGAGTCTAAGTGGCCCCAGGGTGGGGCCTCCACAGTAGGGCTTCCCAGTCACTCCTCCTTGGCGTGTGTCAGCTGGGGCACTTTCTAGAATAGCTGCCCGTTAGGGGCTGGGTAGGGGCGTGCCTGGTTGAGCGCACACATTACAGTGCTAAGGACCCAGGTTCAAATCCCTGCTCCCCACCTGCAGGGGGAAGCCTCACAAGTGAAACAGGGCTGCAGGTATGTGTCTGTCTCTCTCCCTGTCTGTCTCCCTCTCCCCTCTCAATTTCTCACCATCCTGCCCCAAATAAGTGAGGTAAGTGGAAAGGCTACCCAGGTCCCCGCAGCAGCCCTGAACTTCGTGTCTCCACACCGTAGCAGGTTACTCCACCAGCGTGGCGGTGGACCAGGACTGTCATCTTCCTGGTCCTGGAGGTGGCAGTGCAGGACAGGGCTGAGCCTAGCGGCCACCCACAACAACCATCTGGCCCCGCTTCTGGAGGTGGGGCTGTGGCCTCACAGGACAGGCTGGGGGTGCTGGGCCAGAGGACCTGCTGGGCTGAAAGGGGCTCCTCGCTGGGTCGTTGGTGCAGGTGTGCAGCTGGGAGGCCACTGTCCCTGTCCCTGTCACCTGCAGCACTGAGGCTCTGTGACCTTCACACCAAGCTGAGCTGTGCTGGGTCCCCTGCCCCACTTTCATGGGGCCGCACGGAGGGGACATGGGGCTACTTAGACAGGGGCCCCCACCCTGGGCCGCCTGAAGGGAACTGCTAGTTGCTGGTGAGGGTGAAGCCACGTCGAGGATGGGCATACTGACTGCAGGAAGGGAGACTGGGAGCCACCCCCAGAGGAAAAGGCTGAGCCCCCTCACCCCCAGAAGGACTGAATGTGAATCAGCCTCCTGGAGAGAGGGGGGCAGGGACATTGGCAGTGAGCACCCTCGGGGACCAGGATGGAGTCAGCACCCCAGAGACACCCCCCATCAGAACCCACCCCTCCCTTTGCAGCAGATGAGGAGGGTGCTGGGGTGTCTCAGGTGACTGCTGTGTGGGTGGGTGGGGACATGCCCCCCCATACAGGTTCAGCTCCCTCAGCAGAACCTCACCTTCCACTGGGGTGGGCACCAGGGAGCCCCCATCTAGCACAGAACCCCAGGATGAGCCCCACATTGTCTGGGCGCTGAAGGGCGTGGAACCAGCCTCTGTTCTGTCCCCAGAGGCTCTTCAGCACTGCCATGCACCTTTAAGAAATCAAACTAATTAATTCAGAATTAATTAAAAGCATAAGGACATTGATCTGGAAAAGCAAAGTCAATGAGACTTGAAGGAAGGGGCCAGCCCTGGACAGAGCCATGAGTGCGGGGGTCAGGGCACTGCATCCACTCTGGGTCATGGGAGGGGCTGGCATCTCTCTCCCAAAGGCCAGGGTTCTGGGGGGGTGTCCACTCTGGGTCATGGGGGTGGTATCTTTCCCCAGAAGCCAGGGTCCCGCCTGGCCACCTGGCCAGGCCCCATGGTCGCCTTCCTGAGCGGCAGAGCTGACCCAGTGCTCCCACCTCCAGGGTACTCCCATGTGAACCCCCATTCTGGCCTAAGGACTGGCACCCTGGGACCTGATGGTGGAGGGGTCCCCAGTGCAGCCGCTCCCCTCCACACAAGTCCATTTTCTGTCCCGTCAAAACACCAGGGCATTCAAGGACTTCCTGGCCCCTCCCCCACCAATCTACAAATGTCACAGCGCAGGGGATGGGCCCCCTTGGGGTCCCGGGCTGGGCTCCTGCACTGAGCATTGTGACCTTGGTCAGACATTTAATTAAAAGAAAAAAAAAACTACATTTATTATCCGCCAGTCATGCAGCTGCGATGACTATTATCCAGTATCTTCTATTTAACTTTTAATGTTCCAACTTTTCTGAAAAGACCTCCCAGCCTGCTGGGGAGCAGCAGGGACAGGAGCTGCAGTGACTAACCACAACCAGGACACTTCAAGGACCTTGGGGCCAGTCCTCCAGCAGACTAGAGAGTGGGGCACCTCCTGCACCCAGCCAGACAGAGGAGGACAGTCGGCACACCTAGACCAGCAGGGGTGGCTTCTGTCACATAAAGGGAACCAGACAAAAAGATGGAGATTATACTCGGAAGGGCTGAGGAGAGGGAGTGCCAGGCTGCCCAGCACAGGGGCACAGGTGAGTGTAACAATCACACCATGAGTCTGCCACAGACTGTATCCAGACAACCCACAGCCCTGACAACACACAGACATGACACCCCACAGCCATGACACCCAACAGCCCTGACAACCCACAGCCCCTGACACCCCACAGCCATGATAACCGACAGCCCTGATACCCCATAGCTCTTAAAACCCCAAGCCACAGAACCCCACAGCCCTGACAGCCCAGAGCCCAGACACCCTAAGGCGCCTGACACCCCACAGCCCCAGAACCCCACAACCCTGACAGCTCACAGCCCTGACACCCCACAGCCCCTAACAACACACAGGCCCTGACACCCCACAGCCCGTGACACGCCTAGGCCCCTGACACTCAAAGCCCCATGACACCCAACAGCACCTGACACCACACAGCCCCCTGACACTTCACAGCCCCAGACACCCCACAGCCCCCAGACACCACACAGCCACCTGACACCCAACAACCACTGACAGCCCAAAGCCCTAGAACGTACAAGCCCCTGACACCCCACAGCCCCTGACACCACACAGCCCGATGTCCCACAGCCCCAGACACCCCACAGCCCCCTGAAACACCACAGCCCCTGAAACCCTGAGGCACGACACCCAAAAGCCCCATGACACCCCACAGCCCTGAAACACCACAGCCCCTGACACCCCAGAGACCCTGACTTCTAAATGTATGTGTGTGTGTGTGTGGTGAGTATAAGCACCTTCCCCTGAGTGTCCCACTGGGACCCCTTCCCTGGCACCTGCCCCATCTCCATTCTAACAGCCTGAGGCCAGTGCTGGTGCTGTTCTAGCTGCCACGCACCCCAATCACAAGCCAGCTCTGCTCTGGCCTGTCTGCTCAGCTCTGCTAAGGAGGGTGGGAGGCCCAGCTCCAGCTCCGGCTCACCTCCCAGAGCAGCTTGGTGTCAGGGACCTTGGGGGTGTCAGCTGCCTTCTCCCAATTAGAATATTTTCTGGATGGCTCGTTTGAGAACTAGGTCATAACCTGTTCCTTGCTCTCCTTCTGAGAAAAGAACTGAGAAAGTCTGCGGATTTTCCCTGTGTCTGTATTTAAGTGTAAACTCTAAGATCCCTATTGTAGAAATTCAATGTTTTGGGAGTCGGGCGATAGCACAGCGGGTTAAGCACAGGTGGCACAAAGCGCAAGGACCGGTGTAATGACCCTGGTTCGAGGCCCTGGCTCCCCACCTGCAGGGGAGTTGGTCGCTTCACAGATGGTGAAGCAGGTCTGCAGGTGTCTATCTTTCTCTCCTCCTGTCTTCTCCTCCTCTCTCCATTTCTTTCTGTCCTATCCAACAACAACAACATCAGTAACAACAATAACTACAACAATAAAACAATAAGGGCAACAAGAGGTAATAAATAAATAATAATAATAAAAGAAGAAATTCAATGTTTTATTCAGCCTTGGGAGAACCGGGTTTGCCCTCAAACAGGCTGTGCAATTATCTGCGTTAGGGAGACACGTTTGTGGTTCAACTAGCTTGTGACCATCAAGTAGCTGTGAGTGGGGACGAGGGGATGAAGCAGCCTGGATTTCTACTTATCTTTAAAAGATTTATTTGGGGGACAGGCGGTGGTGCACCTTGCTAAGTGCTCACACTGCAGTGTACAGTGAAGCGGGTCTGCAGGTCTTTCTGTCTTTCCCTTTCTTTAAATTATTTTTTATTTTTTATATTTATTTATTCCCTTTTGTTGCCCTTGTTGTTTTATTGTTGTAGTTATTATTGTTGTTGTTACTGATGTCATCATCGTTGGATAGGACAGAGAGAAATGAAGAGAGGAGGGGACGACAGAGAAGGGGAGAGAAAGATAGACACCTGCAGACCTGCTTCACCGCCTGTGGAGCGACTCCCCTGCAGGTGGGATGCAAAAGGTTGAAGATCTGGCTTCTGTAATTGCTTCCCTGCTGAACATGGGCATTGACAGGTCGATCCGTACTCCCAGCCTGCTGCTCTATTTCCCTAGTGGGGTGGGGTTCTGGGAGATTCGGAGCTCCAGGACACACTGGTGGGGTTGTCTGTCCAGGGAAGTCCTGTTAGCATCATGCTAGCATCTGGAACCTGGTGGCTGAAAAGAGAGTTAATATATAAAGTCATACAAGTTGTTGACTAATCATGAACCTAAAGGCTGGAATAGTGCAGATGAAGAGTGTGTGTGTGGGGGGGACTCCATTTTGTAGATAGCTCGTAGGCATATTTTAGTTAAATTCCAAAGGGCCTATGGATACACTAGTTTTTTTTTTTTTTTTCCCCTGAGCCTGAAATCTGATATGCAGGTGGATCCAAGTTATTGTCTAGGGAGATGATGTCATGGCTGAAAAATGGACCAGAAAGCTGGAGGAGGGAAGAGAGTAGCTCCCAAATATGGGAAAGGGGTATAAATATTGTTGACTGTAAACCCCATCGATTTGATGTGATCTGGGGCCCATATTCAGCTTAGGAGCCTATGTGACCTCTGCATCCCTGTAGATCTGAGCTCACATTCTGTGGTCATGAGTAGGAACATTCCAAGCTGCTCCAATATCAGGACCCATCTTCCTCGGGTGTAGCATACAGAATGTTGCCCATTCTCCCTTTGGGGGATGGAACATTCTCTACTGTTGTTGATCCAAGTTAGGGTAAGGTCCTATGGGGCCCCACAAAGGGATGAGATGACCGGTAACAATGGAGAGAGGGATTTATTCAAGGTCTAGGCCCATCAAGTCTGTTTGGGAATCTCAGGACTCCCTGAATAGGGCCCCAGTAGTTCCCCTTTTAATTCCCCCCCGGCTCTCTCTGTCTCTCTCTTTACCAGAACAATGCTCAGCTCTGGCTGACAGTGGTGCAGGGGGTTGATCCTGGGACATGAAAATCTGGCGCATATACTACTCAGCTGTGAAGAAGGGTAAAGTCACCTTCTTCTCTCTTGGATGGATCTTGAAGGAATCCTGTGAAGTGAGATGAGCCAGAAAAAGAAGGATGAAGATGGGATGATCTCACTCATGGACAAAAGCTGAGAAATAAGATCAGAAGGGGAAACAGAGCAGAACTTGGACTGGGTTTGGTGTATTGCACCAGAACAAAGGACTCTGGGGAAGGAAGGCAGAGAGGCACTGGATTGAGGGGGCCTGTCAGGTTCTAGTGCACGATGGACCTACTTTGGCGGTGGGGATGTCTTTCAGACATCTATACCCAGGTGTCAACAACTGTACAGTAAACCACTGACCTTTCAATATATAGAGAAAGGGGAAAATCGAGTAGAAAATAGACCACTGAGCTGTCTCCCTGACCTACTGTCTGCCGCTTGCTGCTGTTCAGTCTTGCTTCACAGCAAGAAGCTTCCCCAGGTCTGATATGAGCAAGGAGACTGGCCACAGAGGACTTTCAGTGATGTCCTCACACATTGGAGAGGCTCCTGGTGTCAGCTGTGTCTCCTGGGTGCCCCTGCAAGGCCTGGCCCCACTTCCAGGCCATTCTCATAAACCTGCCAGTCGGTCTCACATGGTGCCGGCGACAGAGACCTTGATGTCCCCTCACATGGCTATCTCAGATGGAAGAGCGGTTGCAGCCAAGCAGGGAATCGTCAGCCTTGTTGGCTGGTCCGTGGCTGCTTCTTTTACCATCAAGACTGACTACAGAGCCCCCAAGCCCTTCCCCCCAAAAGCAAACCCAAGAAACATGTGGAGAGAGACACAGACAGGCCGGGGACTCTGGGACCCCAGGACGCAGATGTTGTTAAAATTTTCGGAGGCTCTTGTTGGCTGGGATAGCTTCACGGCGGGTAACAGAGACACAGAGACAATGGCTGGGCAGGGAAGCTGTATTTCTTTATTCAGGAACAACAATTCATAAACTAAACCAAACTAATCACCAAACAGAACTCTGCTGTCTCTTTGCGGCGGCGCAAGCACTCTCTCTTACTCTCGAACTCTAGAACTCTCCAACTCTGGGACTCTCTAACTCTGTCACTCTGGAACTCTGGCGGGGTTCCTTCGGGGCGGGGCCAAGCAGGCCCGCGAAACTAACTGGACTGATCTAATTCTCTTGGTGGGGGAGGGCTAGAACAAACCAATGTAAAGCATACGACACGCAGACACTGGGGATCCCCCAGTTTTCTTGTTGCTCTCAGAATCCCAGGCGGGTGGGGGTGGCCCTGAGAAGAGGCCAGGGCTCCTTCTGGACAGATAGACACTTGGGGGAGGGACAGACGGGAGTTGTGTCCACACGCTCTGGCGAAAAAGAACGGGCTGGAGCGGCCTAAGATGACCAGAGAGGATCTTGGCGGGAGAAAGATGGGGGCTGGAGGCCAACCTGCAGGGCCCTGAGCAGAGTTGTGACGGATCCAGTGTCCCACACGGGGCACCTTCAGGAATCCTCCAAGAGGTGGAAACCCTGCCAGCACAGAGCGGTAAACTCAAGTGACATGGCTTAAAGGGCGATTAGAACAAAGACCACCCTCTGGCCTGCAGAGTTCAGCCAGCCAGCCTTCCTCCCTCCTTCCTTCCTCCCTCCTTCCTTCCTCCCTCCTTCCTTCCTCCCTCCCTCCCTCCCTCCCTCCCTCCCTCCCTCCCTCCCTCCCTCCTTCCTTCCTTCCTTCCTTCCTTCCTTCCTTCCTCCCTTCCTTCCTCTCTTTTTCTCTTTCTCTCTTCCCTCCTCTTTCTTCCTTTCTTTCTCACCCACCCCCCAGCTGCTGGAAGCAACTTTTTGGGGCCAGGTGGGGGGGCATACCAGTTGAGCACACTTGTTACAATTCAAAAGGACCTGGGTTCGAGCTTCCACTCCCCACCTGCAGGGGGAAGCTTCATGAGCAGTGAAGCAGGGCTGCAGGTGTTTCTCCTTCTCTTTTTCCTTCCCTTCTCAATTCCTGTCTCTATCCAAAATAAATAACTAAAATACAGTTTAAAAATATACTTTTCAAAACCCTCTTATTCTGGTCATCACCTGGGTCTTGGTGCTCTGGGATGGCTTTTCAGACAGACAGACAGGCAGACACACACACACACACACACACACACACACACAGATAGAGAGAGAGATAGATAGATAGAGAGAGACCAGCACTCAGTGCATGCATGGGGGCTGGGCTTGAACCCCAGCTGTGCACAGGGCAGAGCAGTAGATTCTCCAGGTGAGCTATTTCAGCAGCCCTCAAAGCCATTTCCAACAAATAAGTGTTAAAAAGAAAAGTTGAGCAGTGGGTTAAGTGCATGTGGCGCAAAGCGCAAGGATGGGCGTAAGGATCCCGGTTTGAGCCCCCGGCTCCCCACCTGCAGGGGAGTCGCTTCACAGGCGGTGAAGCAGGTCTGCAGGTGTCTGTCTTTCTCTCCCCGTCTCTGTCTTCCCCTCCTCTCTCCATTTCTCTCTGTCCTATCTAACAATGATGACATCAATAACAACAACAATAACTACAACAACAACAAGGGCAAAAAAAAAAAGGGAAAAAATTTTTTTAAAAAAGAAAAGTTGAATGGGCCAGGTGGTGGTGTATCTGGTTGAGTGCACATGTTACAGTGCACAAGGACCTGGGTTCAAGCCCCTGGTCCCCACCTATAGGGGAAGAATTTCATGAGTGGTGAAACTGGGCTGCAAATGTCTCTCTGTCTTTCTTCCTCTCCATCTCCCCCCTCCTATCTCAATTTATGACCATCTCTATCCAATAAATAAGTAAAGACAATAAAACATAAAAAAGGTTGACATGTGCTCAGGGAGGGCTGAGGGCAGGACTCGCCGCCTGGATGCCGGGTGATAAGGGCAGCAGTGGGAGCATCTCCTGGCGTCAGTCCTGTCTCTTTGCTGCTCCAAAAAAAAAAAGAGACTTTTATTAGTGATTTAATATTTATTTACAAAAGTATAAGATAATGGGTCTAATTCCACTCCATTCTACCATCAGAGTTCTGTGTCCCCATCCCCTCCATTGGAAACTGCAGTCTTCTCCCAAGGTCACAGATATGGGCTGACTATTATTTCTATAACTGTCTATATATATATATATATATATATATATATTTGCCCATTTTTTTCTCTGGTCCTGGCTTCTTTTCTTTTCTAAGTCATACCTACATCTGCTACTACTTCTGAATGTCCCTCCTTTTTTCCTCTTCTCTCTCCAGGTCCTGATGAAATTGGAGTTCAGAGCCCTCTGGTCATCTTCCCCTGACATTTCTCCCCCTCTGGGAGTATGGGCCAAATTTTTCTTGGAGTGCAGAAGGTGGGAGTTGTGGCTTCTATAATTGCTTCTCTGCTGGACATGGGTGTTGGCAGGTGGATCCATCCCCCAGGCTGCTTCTCTCTTTCCCAGTGGGGTACGGCTCCGGGGAGAGGAAGTGCAGGGCTCACTTCTGAGGGCGTCTCCCCAGGGGCTGCTCCTGTGAAACTGCTGACCATCTTCTCCGAGGTGGTCTTCAGATTAAAGAGTCTGAAATTGCTGATGCCCGTGATGTTGTCTCTGTGGCCAATCCTGACTTTTTAAACTGGCGAGCCCCCCCCCCCCCCCCCCCCCCCCCCCCGGCCACCAGGCTCTGGGCCCTGGGACAAGCAGAAATCACATCCACTCAGCTCCTGGCGACCTCGAGGGCGGCCAGCCCTACCTCCCGCTTCCACCCCAAAGGTCTCTGTCGCCAAACATTTTTCTGAGTTAAATCCGTGAGCGGAGTTTTGACCCTGACTCTGATGCTTCTGGACTCTCTGCTCATCAGAGAAGCTGGGAAATTCTAGGTGGCGAGTGACAGCTCAGCAAGTCAAAACAGGCTTCAGAAGGCTGCTCCCAGAGGAGCCAAGCTCTTCCTGGCTGGCTCAGCACGATGTGTGGAGGGGGGTCCCTGCGCCGGGGCTGTTTACGGTGGGTTGATTCCAGCACCCTGATTGGGGCTGCTTTTAATAACTGCATTTTGCTCAGACCTGCACGCACTGAGGATCCTTGGTGCACTGTGATTACTTTGATTAAAAACCTCCGACTGATTTGAAAAAAAAAAATTCACCAAATTGTCAAGGATTCATATATATGTAGAAAAGACTAAACACCATGATAACTCATGGCTGTGAATTTCTTCTGAATGCCCAGCATTCCCAGCACTGATGACGGGAGGAAGAGAGAGGGAGAGAGAAAGGAGAGAGAGAGAGAGAGAGAGAGAGAGAGAGAGAGTGAGAGATAGAGGTGGGGTGGGGAGAGGCTTTGAGCACCAGCATCACTGAAGTGGTGGCAGTGGGGCCATCTGTCCTGAAGACCATGGCAGCCAGCTCCCAGTGCCTCTGGTCCCACAAATATTACCATTTAGTGGCACTGCTGTGCCGTCCTTGACAGTGTTCTCAATCCAGCTTTGTGGCATGGGGCTCACCACAAGCAAGGCCCTGGGTTTAAGCCCCAGTCCTTGAGGGCAGTGCCCTAGATGGTAGAGTGGCACCATGCTCTCTCTCCCCGTCCTCTCTCATCTCTTCTTTCTCTCTGGATAGAAAATGAAGAAGTTGGGGGCCGGGCAATGGTGCAGTGGGTTAAACGCACATGGCGCAAAGGATCCCGGTTCAAGCCCCAGGCTCCCCACCTGCAGGGGGGTCGCTTCACAGGCGGTGAACCAGGTCTGCAGGTGTCTGTCTTTCTCTCCCCCTCTCTGTCTTCCCCTCCTCTCTCCATTTCTCTCTGTCCTATCCAACAATGACAACAGCTATGATAACAACAATAACTACAGCAAGGGCAACAAAATGGGAGAAATGGCCTCCAGGAGCAGTGGATTTGTAGTGCAGGCACTGAGCCCTAGCGATAATCCTGGAGGCAATAAATAAATAAATAAATAAATAAATAAATAAAAACAAAACGAGTAAAGCAAGTGAGAGAGGACTGCACCCCAGCACTGCTTGGCTCGGCACAAGGCAGGGCCCCAGTGGCTGAGGGTTTAAGGACAGTCCTGACTTCCTGGGAGTCGAGCCAGATGCCTCCTTCGGTCCCGGTCACTCTCCTGTGACCTTCCTGCCACCACTCAGCCAGGGGCCCCTCGCTACCCCGCTGGGCAGAGCATGGATCCAAGTCATCTCCAGGCCCCCTCCCTGTGACAGCGTTGAGCCCATTAAACACCTCAGCCCCCTGACCCAGCCCCAGGTGGGATCAGAGCTCCCCCCCCCCATCTGCCATCTTCACAGGCGCTGGGGTGTGAGAGCTGGCTGGAAGCAGGGAACCTCCTCCTCATGATCCCCCAAACACTGGCCTCCTGACCCGGGCCTGTTAGCACAGAGAAGCCTCCTCTGCAGAGATACTCATGGCTCGCCAGGGGAGAGAACAGGGGCCTGTGGTCCTTGTTATTACTGGTAATCCTCCCTGTGCCATCTCCATGCCCCTTTTTTGCTCCCCGGCAGTTCACTGATTTTCCATGGAAGGTCAGTAAGGATACATCTGGTTAAAACGCTGCACGGTAAGTGAGTCATCCCAGACGAGGCTGTGGGGAGTCCAGACAAAGCAGGGACCCCAGATTCCTAGAGCAGATGGTGACCCACAAAACGGGCTGCATTCTGACCCAAGGCACCCCTCTGCCAGGGTGGAACTCATGACGTTGTATTTGGAAACTCTGCCCTGTACCTCAGTGCCACCGCCCAGAGTCCCCACGTCTGGGGAGGTGCCTGGAGCGGAGTGACGAGGAGCCCCTGGCTGAGTGGTGGCGGGAAGGTCACAGGAGAGTGATGGGGGACAAAAGGAGGCATCTAGCTCAACTCCCAGGAAAAACAACACAAGGGCCTTTCTTGTTCTTCTCTAAGCTGTCTTTTCCCAGATAAAACAAAAACATTTTTTGTTATTCATTTCTCCTTACCAGGGAAAGTTGGACCCTTTCTTGTAGGATTTCCAAATATTTTTATTTATTTACTATTGGACAGGACAGAGAGTAATGGAGAGGGGAGGGGCGATAGAGAGACGCCTGCAGCCCTGCTTCGCCACTTGTGAAGCTATCTCCCTGCAGGTGGGGCCTGGGGGCTTGAACCCGGGTAGCTGTGCACTACAGTGTGTGTGGTTACCAGGTGCGCCGCCACACGGCCTCTCCTACTGCCTTTTTTAAAATTTTTAATATTTATTTTCCCTTTTGTTGCCCTTGTTTTTCATTGTTGTTGTAGTTATTAATGTCATTGTTGTTGGATAGGACAGAGAGAAATGGAGAGAGAAGGGGAAGACAGAGAGGGGGAGAGAAAGATAGACACCTGCAGACCTGCTTCACCGCCTGTGAAGCGACTCCCCTGCAGGTGGGGAGCCGGGGGCTCGAACCGGGATCCTTACGCCGGTCCTTGTGCTTTGTACACTTAACCCACTGCGCTACTGCCCGACTCCCCCACGTCCCTTTTAAAGAA
This sequence comes from Erinaceus europaeus, assembly GCF_950295315.1. Taxonomy (NCBI): domain Eukaryota; kingdom Metazoa; phylum Chordata; class Mammalia; order Eulipotyphla; family Erinaceidae; genus Erinaceus; species Erinaceus europaeus. The sequence continues at coordinate 22,609,104 of NC_080176.1, read as the reverse complement.
AGGCTGAATATTTATTTCACATGATGCAGAGTCCCAAGCCGGTACAGGAAGCCTTTTGTAATTTTCTTCATGCACCGGCCTGGCTCTGACTTGCATGTATTTTGGGCACGGGGCCCAGCTGCCGACGGAGGGTTTTGTCCTTTGAGTTCCATCTTGAGACGCCAACTTCCTCACCATCACGCTTCTCCTGAGGAGCCGAGTCTGTCTCTGGCCTTTTTTTTCTCCTCTCCTCCTCTTCCTTTTTTTTTTTTTTTTTGTTTCCAGGGTTATCACTGGGGCTTGGTGCTGACACTACAAATCCACTGCTCCTAGCAGCCATTTTTCCTATTTTATTGGTCAGGACAGAGAGAAATCGAGAGAGGAAGGGAAGACAGAGAGGGAGAGAGACAGACACCTGCAGACCTGCTTCACTGCTTCACAGTGAAGCTTCCCCCCTGCAGGTGGGGAACAGGGGATTGAACCCAGATCCTTGTGCTTAGTACTATGTGCGCTTAACCGGGTGCACACACTCCCCTGCCCTGCCCCCGCTTTTGCATTCCCCATTCACTTGCTCTCCCAATCCACCCCGCACCCCCTCGGTGACTGCAGGTGTCAACACGACTTGGGGCCCCCAGGGCTGGTTTCCCCCTTTTGGTCACCCCGTCTGTTTCTGTAGGCTTCCATGTCCACTCAGCGACGGCTGTGTAAAGCAGCACAGAAACACTGGCCTGGGGTTGTTGCCGGGCTCCTGTTAGGGTCATGAACCCACTTTGGAGACACTGACACCCACCATGTCAGCTCTTCTGAGAGAAAGCGAGGTCCGCCTCCCACCCCCCAGCTTTGCTATGTCCTCAGCGAGTTAAAGTCCCTGTAATGGCCTCGTTCATCTTCCCGGCATTTCGTCTCTGCTGTTGCTTTTCTGGGGAGCTGTTTGTGCTGGCGCGTATTCTAATTAGTTGTTTTATGTGTTAAGCCGTTTTTATAGATTCATGTTCCCTCTCTCCCCCTTTGGTCCTGGTGGTTTTATTTATTTATTTATTTATTTATTTATTTATTTATTTATAATGCTGCACTGGGGGCCTCACACAAGGGTAGCGTCCCTGCTCCCGGCACATTATTTTAAAATGCTTTTTTTAATTTCACCTGTGACAGAGCTGCACATAAGCCAGAGATGGCAGTGGGAGCCTCAGCCAGTGTCCTGTGCTCTGCCGGCAGCCATGCCTTGCTCCAGTGCAGGGGAGGGGCCTTTCTCTTCTGCCAAGAGCCATTTGGACAGTCACCACGTAACCCGCTGGCTTGAGAACCAGCACCCCACACCGCAGTGGGCAGAGCTCCTGGGCTTGTTGCTTGCCAGTCCCCCAGTGTCACCCGGCAGTGCCGGTGCCCCAGACTCCCACCCTGTTGGGGGGGGAGTTGGGTGGTAATGTGGCAAGTTAAACGCATGTGGCACAAAGGGCAAGAACCAGAGTAAGGATCTTAGTTCGAGCCCCCAGCTCCCCACCTGCAGGGGAGTCACTTCACAGGCGGTGAAGCAGGTCTGCAGGTGTCTATCTTTCTCTTCCCCTCTCTGTCTTCCCCTCCTCTCTCCATTTCTCTCTGTCCTATCCAACAACAAGGACATCAATAACAACAACATAAAATAACAAGGGCAACAAAAGGGGAAATAAATAAAAAATAAAAATAAATAAAAATAAAGGGAGAGGAGGAAGAGATGTGGGGGGGAGACCCCACAGCCAGCCTGGGTCAAGACCATACTTCAGGGGGTGGGGGTGGGTGGGGGAGGAGGCACCTCCAATGTGTGTCCCTCAGCACCCATTTCTGGAAGTTATTATTATTATGATGATTTTTTTTGCCTCCAGGGTAATCTCTGGGGCTCTGTGCTGGCACTATGAATCCACTGCTCCTGGAGGCCCTTTTTCCCATTTTATTGGACAGGACAGAGAGAAATTGAGAGGGGAGGGGGAGGTAGAGAAGGAGAAAGACAGACACTGTCAGACCTGCTTCACTGCTTGAGAAGCTTTCCCTCTGCAGGTGGGTATTTCTGGAAGCAATTCTGATGGTCTGAGCAGCTCCCTGGGGTCAGTAGCTTGGTGAGCCAGCTCCCTGGGGTCAGTAGCTTTGACTGTGTCATCTGAGAGCCTGAGGGGGCCACACACCCTGATAGCCTAACAAAACCTCCTCCCACCTGCCATGCCTCCTACCAATACGTGGAAAGAAAACAAATGCAGTTGTGCACAAGTGGAACATTATTCAGCCATGAAAAAGAAACACCAATACACTACAACACAGATCAGCTGTAAAAACATGGTGTTTATGGGGCCAGGCAGTGGTGCACCTGGTTAAGCACACATAGTATTAAGCACAAGGATCCTGGTTCAAGCCCCCAGCTCCCTATCTGCAAGGGGGTCATCTCACAAGCAGTGAAGCAGGTCTGCAGGTGTCTCTCTATCTCTCTCCCTCTCTATCTCCCCTTCCTCTCTCAATTTCTCTCTGTAAATTCTCCAAGAAAATGGGAAAAAAATGCCCAGTGGATTTGTAGTGCAGTGATAACCCTGGAGGGGAAAAAAACAAAACAACATGATACTTAGACCCCCCTCAAATAAAAAAAGTCATGAAAAGACATATTTTATAACCTCACTGACAAAAATGCCCAGAGTAGAGGCTCCAGGGGAAGCAGATTAGTGGGTGCCCGGGTCTGGGCCGTGGGCCCTTTTGAGGTGATGAGGAGTTTCTGAAACGGAGAGATCTGTGGCACGACACTGCACAGACGAGCTCAATACCTGATCTGTGTGCCTGGAAAGCCCTCCTCGCATCATGGACTCCCAGCTCAGTGAACAGAAGGTCTTGTAGACACGGGGTCCCCCTGACCGCAGGCCTCACCCCCCCATGGCTGCAGAGGACAAGTGCTTCCAAGGGTGCAGGGTCACTGCAGTGAGTTAATGTTGTAGAATCTGCTTTGCTGGGAGGGAAGGTGGGAGCAGAGCCAGGCTGGCAACTGAGGCTGGGCTACAGATGCCACAGGGAGCCAGGCCATGGGTGATGGCTGGGCCACAAGGAATCTAGCTGCTCAGGGTGCTGCCTCCTGGGATGAGGACCCAGGCTGTGGGCTTCAGGGCCCTGCCAACAGAATGCAAGAGGGAGAGAAAGAGGAGGGAGGGAGAGAAAGAGAAAGAGGGGGGAGAGACAGAGGGAGGGAGGAGAGAGAGGGGGGAGGGAGAGAGAGAGGGAGGGAGAAGGAGGGAGAGAAAGAGGGAGAAGGAGGGAGAGAGGGAAAGAGGGAGAGAGAGAGAGGGATGGAGAGGGAGAGGGAGGGACAGAGAAAGAGAGAGAGAGAGGAGGGAGAGGGAAGGAGAGAGAGAAGGGAGAGGGAGGGACAGAAGGAAAGAGAGGGGGAGAGAGGGAGGGGGAGAGAGAAGGAGGGAGAGAGAGGGAAGGAGAGAGAGAAGGAGGGAGAGAGAGGGAGGGGGAGAGAGAAGGAGGGAGAGAGAGAAGGAGGGAGACGAAGGGAGAGAGGGAGGGAGGGAGAGAGGTGGGAGTAGAAGAGGGAGGGCAAGAGGGAAGGAGAAGGAGAGAGACGGGCACATACATCATGATCCTAGAGGGAGCAGCTATGAACATGAAGATGCCAGTCTGTGTGGCCCCCAGCATGTAGCCTGTAGCCCCCCAGCACCTTTCCTGACAGGGACCCCAGGGATAGGAGAAGGGCTGTGTCATCATGGTGCCATCCCATCATACTCCCCCAGGGGGCGCCACTCAGGCTGAGAGGCAGGTGGCAGGCAGCCTCTGGGTGCCTTTCTGTCCCTGCAGGCTCTCAGAGTCAGCAGCCTGGGGCCAGGCCTCTCACCTGCCCGAAGTTGGGCACAGGGGTCTACATTACATCTACACCCTTCTGTGTGTCTCTCTAGCCTGGCTGACCGTCCTCTCTCTGCTGCACGGGCCACGTTCACTCGCCGTGATTATACGGTGCAGCCTGGTCCCAGCGGAGGCGGATGGGGGCCCAGCGTCAGTGTGTGACCAGCCAGGGTGCTCCTGTGCAGGGGACAGGCTGCTGTGTGGCTTCTCAGCCTAGGGAACGATGGAACTGGACCCATGCAGGCCAGCCTCACGGTCAGCGGCCAGGCCCCACACCCCTGGCTTGGCTGTGGTCTCTTGGAGCTGCATCTTATTTGCTGCGTCCACGTGTGGACAGCATGACCAGCTCTCAGACATACGGCTGCTCACAGAGCCTGGCCAGGCACAGAACCTGGGGGAGGCTCAGTGTCGAGGACAAAGCAGATGTCATAACCTCCAAAGCCCCATTTTGGCATCTCTGTCCCCAGCCTGTCCTGTCCCCAGAGGCTCTGCGGTATGACTGGTACCTCCAGGCAGAACAGTGAATCACAGCCTGCTCATGCCTGTGTGCTCAGTACCTCAGAACTAGGATATGTACTTCTAACTTGCAGGCCCAGCTACCCTGCCACCGAGTAACTTTTTTTTTCAATGCCATTTTTAAAAAAAATATGGAATGCTTCATGAATTTGCTTGTCATCCTTGCACAGGGGCCATGCTAATCTTCTCTGCATCATTCCAATTTTAGTATATGTGCTGCTGAAGTGAGCACCTGAGTAACTTTTTTAAAAAAATATTTATTTATTTCCTTTTGTTGCCTTTGTTGTTTTATTATTGTAGTTATTGATGTCGTTGTTAGATAGGACAGAGAGAAATGGAAAGAGGAGGGGAAGACAGAGGGGGGAGAGAAAGACAGACACCTGCAGACTGCCTGTGAAGTGACTCTCCTGCAGGCGGGGAGCCGGGGGCTCGAACTGGATCCTTCTGCCGGTCCTTGTGCTTTGCGCCATGTGCACTTAACCTTAACTCCCCCGAGTAACATTTTTTATCATTGTCTCCAGGGTTATTGCTGGGGCTCAGTGCCTGCATGACAAATCCACTGCTCTTGGGGGCTAATCTTTTTCCTTTTCCTCTATTTTATTGGGCACAACAGAGAGAAAATGAGAGAGGAGATGGCATACTGCACCAAAGTAAAAGACTCTGGTCCAAGAAGGATGACAGAGGACCTAGTGGGGGTTGTATTGTTATATGGAAAAATGAGAAATGTTATGCAAAAAAAATGAGAGAGGGGGAAATAGAGAGAGGGAGAGAGACAGAGAGACACCTGCAGCCCTGCTTCAACGCCCGGGAAGAGTCTCCCCGGGGGCTTGAACCCAGGTTCTTGTGCCTGGTATCATATGTGCTTAACTGGGTGTGCCCTCACCCAGCCCCTCAGGGAGTGACTCCGTGATGGCTGGGTGGCATCCGCCAGTGCAGAGACTGGCACGTCCCCGGCATTAGTTGCCCGCAGACTCCAGGGCATGGTGGTGTCCAGTGAGTCAGCAAAGACAGGTGAGCTGCTCTGCCAGCCTCTGGAGAGCAGTGAGCCGTTCACACCAAGAGGCTGGTGGGCCATGCGCACTGCACTGCGAGCCTTTTCTTCTTTGTTTGTTTGTTTGTTTTGCCTCAAGGGTCATCACTGGGGCTCGGTGCCAGCACTATGAATCCACTGCTCCCGTGGCCATTTTCTTTTTCCATTTTATTGATAGGACAGAGAGAAATCAAAAGAGGAGGGGAGATAGAGAGGGAAAGAGAAAGAGAGACACCTGCAGACCTACTTCGCTACTTGTGAGGCAACCCACTCTGCAGATGGGGAGCCAGGGGCTCGAACCCAGATCCTTGAGTGAGTCCTTGGCCTGAGTACTATGTGCACTTAACTGGGTGTGTCTCCACCCAGCCCTCGGCCATTTCAAAATGGCAACTTACAAACAAGTATACTGCTGTCTCATTTCAGGGCCTGGGAGTCAGGGTCAGGGAGGAGGTGAGGAAAGGAAGCCCAGGGTTGTTCAGTATTTGCGCCTCTGTGAGAACATTTCACTGGGCCAGAGGATGGCACACCTGGTAAAACTCACATGTTAGCTTGTGCAGAACTGAGTGCCAGCCCCCAGTTCCCACTTGCAAGGAGGAAGCTTCACAATGGTACAGTAATGCTGCAGGTCTCTCTCCACCCTCTCTCTCTCTCTCTCCCTCTCTCTAACCCTCTATCAAATAAAGAAAAGAGGGGAGTTGGGCTGTAGCATAGTGGGTTAAGTGCACATGGTGCTAAGCATAAGGATCAGCTAAGATAAACATCTGCAGACCTGCTTCACCACCTGTGAAGCAAATCCCCTGCAGGTGGGGAACCGGGGCCTGAGAGAGCAGCTCACCTGGACAGAGTGCCAGCTTTGCCATGTGCGAACCAGGCTCGAACCCGGCCCCCAGCACACTGCAGGGAGCTTCAGCATTATGGTGCCCCTCTCCCCCTCTGACTATCCCCTTCTTGGCCCAGAGCAGTGAGGACGCAGAGACCACTGGTGTGGATGGATGAGGCGGGGCCCTCCTGCCTCCCTCTGCTGTCACCAGCTGGTGGTGTGGCACACACTCTCTCCTCCCTTCCCGGGATGCCAGGCAAGCAAGTCCTTGCTCAGCCACAGAGACATTGCCCCAGCCCTGGGTTTACATCTATTTTGGAGCACTCAAGTGTGTCATAAAAGTTGCCTGTAAGCCAAAACCTGGAGATTCATGCTATCATGCTGCTGTTTATTTTTAGAGTTATTTTACTTTTATTTTTTATCAAGATAGAAAAGGGGAGAGGGAGAGGGAGAGGGAGAGGGGTCCCACAGGACCAAACTTTCCATCAACACAGTGGGGCTGGGCTTGAACTCGGGTCACACACATGCCAAGCATCACGCTATCCAAATTCTTCTTCTAGCGTTTGCCCTTCTTCCGTAGCCAGTCAACAGCGTCAGGTTGAGCCTGATGTAAAGTTTCGAGACCTCCTTTGAATCTGGAGAGGTGGCAGTCATTGACTATGTGGGTCATAGTCTGTCTGTAGCCGCAGGGGCAGTTCAGGTCATCTCTGGCTCCCCAGCGATGGAACATAGCGGCGCACCGGCCATGGCCTGTTCGATAGCGATTGAGGAGGGGGACCCAATCATAACGTGCTAGGTCAAAGCCGGGTTGACACTTGCAGGGGTCTGTGATGAGGTGTTTGTTCTTTACCTCAGCTGACTGTCAACTCTGTTTCCAAGAGTCTGGAACAGAGAAGTTCAGTGTAGGCGTAGGGGACCAGATTGGGTGACGAGACGTCAAGCGTTGGACAGGGTGGGCAAAGATATCCGCGTATATTGGCAGGACCGGTCGAGCATAGACGTGGGAAATGAACTTAGATGATGCCGCATCCCGACGAATATCTGGCGGGGCGATGTTGCTAAGTACTGGCAGCCATGGAACCGGGGTGGAACGGAGGGTTCCAGAAATTATCCTCATGGAGGAATATAATTTGGAATCGACCAAGTGGACATGGGGGCTACGGAACCATCCTGGGGCACAGTATTCTGCAGTGGAATAGCATAATGCCAGAGATGATGATCGTAGTGTGGAAGCGCTTGTGCCCCATGAGGAGCTGGCCAGTCTTGCAATGATGTTATTCCTCGCGCCCACCTTTGCTGCAGTTTTTATGAGATGTTCGTGAAATGACAGAGTGCGATCGAGAGTAACGCCAAGATAGACTGGCTGGGCTTCATGCCGGATTCTCGTATCGCCAAGCTGCTATCCAAATGAGCTGTTTCACCAGCCCTGCCTTTTTTTTTTTTTTTTTTTTTTTTAATCTCTTTCCCTCTTTTTTTGATCTGTTTACAGAGATGAGTTGGCACAAGATGGCCACTCTCCTGTGGTTTTCCACCCAGGTCCCCCATAAATCCCACCAGCCCAGAGGGGACAAACTGTCTCTCTGTTTACAATCCCCTGAATTAGCCAGTATCTGTCCAACTCTTGCTACTTTTGTCTTTGCAAATAAATGCTCCCAGAAATGAGTTTTTTTTTCGGGAATTTTTTCTAACTACTATTCTGGGATGGGCTTCTAGATTCTCTCTCACTGAAACCACCAGGTTGATTAGTAACACGGAGCCACCTGGGTCTGGGAAGAGCCCCAGGAGGTGCACCTGTGAGGGGGAACCCAGGTGAGGCCAGGTGAGCCCCCTGAGATGAAGCCACGCCCACGACCCCCAGCTTCCTGACGATTGGCCGGCTAGCCGCGGGCCGCCCCACCAATCAGAGCAGCACTTGTTTGCGCAATGACCCGCTCAGCACCTTCAGTTGGGGTCTCACTTGTTTTCCCACCACTGAAAATTTCACCCAAGATTGCTTTCTTTGTGATAGCAGGGGCGCTCAGAAAACTTCCAGAAACTAGTGAAGTCATGAGCCCTTTGGAGTATACCTAAAATAGACCTATCAGCTATTTCCAAAAAGTAGATCCTACATCTTCATCTGCAATATTCCAGATGTTCATGATTAAACAATTTGCTCTGCTTTATATCTTAACTATTTTTTTCAGCAACCAGGTTCCAGATGCTACCATGATGCCGACTTGACTTCCCTGGGCTGACGACCCCACGATATGTCCTAGAACCCCGCTTCCCCAGAACCCTGCCCCAGAGACAGGATGGGAGTATGGATCGATCTGTCAACATCTACGTTCAGTGGGGAAGCAATTAGAGAAGCCAGACCTTCAACCTTCTGCATCCCACAATGACCTTGGGTCCATACTCCCAGAGGGTTAAATAATAGGAAAGCTGTCGGGATGGGATGGGATACGGAGTTCTGGTTGTGGGCATTGTATGAAATTGTACCCCTCTTATCCTATGGTCTTGTCAGTGTTTCCATTTTATAAATAAAAATAAAAAAATAGAAAACTTCCTTCAAGGAGTGTGAGCAGAATACCCTCTTCTCTCCCATTATTCTTGTTGTTTTCTAGAGAGTCTGGACCCATTTATAATTTCCAGTGTTGCCTGAGACTCTTAACATTGCACATACATTGGTAAACTGAGGCCCCAGTACTGTCATGAGTCATAGCTGAGAGGTGCTCTGGTTGCCCATAAAAATAAGCAAGTCTGGGACCAGGCAGTAGCACAGCGGGTTAAGCGCACATGGCGAGAAGTGTAAGGACCCACTTAAGGATCCTGGTGTGAGCCCCTGGCTCCCCACCTGCGGGGGGGGGGGGGTCACTTCACAATCAGTGGTGTCTGTCTTTCTCTCCCCCTCTCTATCTTCTCCTCCTCTCTCCATTTCTCTCTGTTTACCCAGAAAGAACAACAATAACAACAAAATGGAAAAAAATGGCCTTTGGAAGCAGTGGATTTATGGTGCAGGCACCAAGCTCCGGTGATAACCCTGGAGGCAAAAAAAAAAAAAAAAAAAAAAAAGCCAAACCTTTACAAAGCATTTTACATAGATACTAATGACTACTAGATGGTACACATATTGTTCAACTTCTCCGTAGCAGATATATTAACATGGTTATAAATCATAGTTACAAATATCCTTCATTGAATTATGGGTTAGGCAAGCTTTCCAGACTTTCAAACTGTCTTCTAAGGAAAATGCCAGTGCTACTGATTGCTTTTCAGAAGTTAAAATAGCAAACACCCAATTGTTCTCCCCTTTGCTGAGATCACAGAAAGAAATACTTCAGGGAGGAAAGATAGCATAAAGGTTATGCAAACACTTTCACGCCTGAGGTTCCCAGAGTCCCAGGTTCAACCCCCTGTACCACCTTAGGGTGCCAGAGCTGAGCACGGCTCTGGTAAAAAAACAAAGAAACAAAAAGAAATACTTCAAACCCAGTCCAAAATGTCACTTCTAAAGAAAATTATGCACATATGGCAGTGAGAACCATATCCCATTAAAACATTCTGTTTTGTTAAAATATTGTTCATATACTCATATCGAAGTTTCACCTTGGCAGTAAAATGCATGCTAGTCCTGTAAACACCTGGAGGTCCTAGGCTGCTAATGAGGCAGTGTATCCTTCTGCCTTGTCTGCTTCCTGCTTTTGAATACACCCCTAGTTCTTGCATTTTTCTGACAGACTAGCACCAGCTCTTTGTACATTCAGACTGGGGACACTTCACCTGCCATATTTTTATAGGTGGACAGGGTCCTCCCTTTTTTCTTTCCCCCACCTGCTGATTTTGGGGTAGGTGGGCAGGAGGGCAGAGGACAGGAACACAGAGAAGGTCTGGGAGGGACTGATGGACTTGGAGCCCTGGCCTGGGGGCAGGTGGAGCCCAGCGAGGGCACAGCTCTGCCTCAGGCTACTCCCTTGCCCTTCCTTTGACCTTCTGTCAGGTGACTTCAGAAGTCACCCTGGCAGACATCTCTTCCCACCCTCCCCTTGCACATTTGCTGTCTCTTACTCCAATGATGCCACAAGAGACACTTTCACTCCTCCCGTTACTCAGACCTGGCATTGCACAAGGACTCCAACAGGGAAACCGTGTGCAGCTTGTGGCTGCCTCCAGTGGCCAGCGCCCCCACTTTCTAACCCGAAGCCCAGCCTGGTGTCTCCACAGAGGGCCCTTCCCTTCAGCTGGGGACCAGCACAGGGGCCTGGGGCCAGCACTCGCCTGCAGGTCCCCTTTCCAGCAAAGGGAACTGAGGCAAAACAGAACCGATGGCGGCAGGAACAGAAGCCAGACCCTGACCACACAGAGTGCGTTCACACTTAGAATCCTGGCCCGAGTGGCAACGAAGGCCGAGTGGCTCTGACAGAGTTTCTGCCAGTACACACACCGGGCACTTACCTTGTCCTGCTGCCCGTCCTTTCCACTCCCACTGGGACCCCGTCCTTCAGCAAAGCTTCTAGGCCGGTGGACACTGGTGGCAGGGGTGGGGCACGGGCTCTGCGGCAGCTGCAGGCAATCCTGGTGATTCCTCTGCGGGGGCAAAGGGAGGCCACTGCCACACCCAGAAGCTGGGTGCAAGGGGCTGGCTCTCGGGGTGGCTGAAGCACAAAACTGCCTGTAAGGGCTCAGGCCCTGAGAGTCCGAGGTAGTGCGAGGAACACGCTCACTTCAGGCTGCTGGTGGGGCCTGGCAGATGGTGGGCTCCCATCTGGGGGCATCTGGATTTTAGGCCGGGGTTCAGGCTGTAAGTCAGGGTGGTGGAAGGAGCCCCCCTCGCCATCTGCCTGGTTCTCTGCTGCTCAGAAATGACTCTGGGTTTGGCAGTCATGTCCCTCAGAGAACTTGGGGTGCCATCACTGAACACAGGCTTGGGGGTCTCAAGTCCAAGATGGAAGCCCTAAGCCCTGGCATGGTGGGTTCCCAGCTGACTCTCCTCTGGTGGGAGGCTGAGCCCAGGGCAGGCCTTGGCCTTGGGGTGAGAATCCACGGGGTGGGGGAGGCATCACTGAGGTGGCCTGGCTCTGGCTCCCAGCCACAACAGGGCAGCTTCTGAGTGGTGGTACAGGCTATAGGGACACCTCTCTCTCTCTCTCTCTCTCTCTCTCTCCTTCTGCCTCCTGGGATATTTCTGGGGCTCAGTGCCAGCACTACGAATCCACTGCTCCTGGCAGGCTTTCCCCCCACTTTTTCCCAGGATAGAGAGAAATTGAGAGAGAAGGGGGAGATAGAGAGGGAGAGAGACAGAGACACACCTGCAGACCTGCAGACCACTTGTGAAGCTTACCCCTTGCAAGTGGGGTGCCGGGGGCTTGAACCCAGATCCTTGTGCCGGCCCTTGTGCTGAGTACTATATGCACTTAACCAGGTGTGCCAGACCCCAGTGGGCAGCCTGGGACCAGCCCCAGGGCTGCTTCTCCCCCTGAGGGCCATGACGGGATGGGGAGGGCCAGCAGGTGTCCCCCCACCCCGACTCCAGCACAGTTCCTGCTCATGGTCCTTTCATGGCCACACGGGCAGTGACTGCCGCCCAGCGGGAAGCCCAGATTCTGCTGCCTTGTCCTGGGGCTTCAGGGCCCCACGAGTCAGATAGGGAGGCTGGGTGGGAATAGGCACGCAGGGTGCTCTGGGCTGCTGACTGCACCCCTGCTGGGGCCTGGTGGCCTAGGGTCAGGGTCTGAGGATGGGGCTGTGAGGGCAACACTGTGCATGTATGTGATTGCATGCATGCAGATAGCAGGGGTGCAGTGGGTGACAGCAACATGCTTACCTGGGCCTGCCAGGTGCCTGCTTCCTGCCTCTGCCTAGGAAACACTTCCTCATGGCCTCCTCATGGCCTCTCAGGGCCTCCTCAGGGCTTCTCAGGGCTCCTCATGGCCTCCCAGGGCTTCTCATGGCTTCCCAGGGCCTCTTCAGGGCCTGCCCAGAGCTCCTCATGGCCTCTTCATGGCTCCTCAGGGCCTCCTTAGGCCTCCTTAGGGCCTCTTTGCCCCCGGGTCCAGGGTAGTGGGCAGGGAGCAGGTGGGTAGAGGAGCCAGGCCTGGCAGGGGGCAGGGAGGCCTTTGGCTGGGCCATGGGGCACCTCCATTTGGTTTGTGGGGGTCCCCTTGGGCCTCCTGCCTCCTGCAGGGTGACCTTAGCCCCCAACAGGATCCCCAGAGGAGAGACCAGACTGCTGGTGGCAGGAGAGGGGTCCTGGCCACTGTGCCTCTGCTGGGGCCATGGAGGGTGCTCACCTCCTTGGGTGTGCACCCTTGTGGGGAGACCTGGCCCGTGTCTGCTCCAGATGGTGTTGCTGGGCTGGAGCACTGGCTCCCTTGGAAGTGGGGGGCAGGTCCTGGGGTCACTGCTGCCTGGCTGTGGCATGGGGGTCATTTCCAGTGTGGCCACGGCAGCCCCGCCCCCAGACTCTAAGAATGCCACAGACACATGGGGAGTGAGGGCATCCTCCTAGGATCCCAGAGAGCTAGGGGGCACTCCAGGGACTCAGCATGGGACAGGGACAAGAGCCCCTCCCAATCTGGCCTGAGCAGGGTGCTGTGGGGGAGCTGTGAGCAGGAGGCTGGGATGAGGGGGCAGGAGGCAGAACTGAAGCCAGGCTGGGGGCCCAGTGAATTCTCCAGGGTCTAAGGAAGAGGGGGTGCAGGGCAGCAGCCCCAGATCACCCTGGCCATGGCCCCCACCAGGAGAGAAATGAGGGGTTACCAGAGTGTGGAGGTGCAGGGCATAGCCCCCCCCCCCACCCCGCTTTGAGTACCGGCTCCCCAGCTGTTTTCAGCCTCTGACTCCTGCCTTCTGGGACCTCTGAGGGGGCTCTGGCCTCTGCCACCACTGCCCCTAGGCCCCTGGACACACAGCCCAGAGCTGGCTGACCCAGCTTCCTGCCTAGCCGCCCAGCATCCCCACGCGTTTTCCTGCTGGAGAGCTCAGAGGGAGGATTCTCACACCCATGTGTGCTGGGTGTGGGGGCAGGCCTGCACCCCTGCTTCACTGTGGGTACCCCAGGCTGGTAGGCTGGGCCTCTGGGGCATACATACACCCTTTACCAGGAGAAGAGGAGCACAGGACAGGGACTCACCAGCCAGGGCACAGCTGAGCTCTGCCCTTCACACCCATTTCCTGGGATGCCCCCCCTTCCTGGGGCAACCCCCGCCCCACTTTCAGGGACACCCCCACTTCCCAGGATGCTCCACAGCTTAGGGGGGCAGAGCATGAGGCCTTGAGTCTGCCGTGTGGGCCCAGGTCACCACCATCCTGGAGGCCGAGAGGCAGGAGGGGCTGTCCCTAGGCCGGTCCCCTCCTGAGTCCCACAGCAGCTCCATCTCCTTCCCCCAGGGAGAGGGTAGGAGGGTGGGAGCCAGGGTGCAAGGACACCTCTCCCTGGCACCCCAAGGCCACACCAGCTGCTGTGCAATCAGGGGACCCCCCAGATACTGGGGGATGGTGACTTTGAGACCACGTCCCGTGTGGCCACCAGCCAGACCCTTCCTGCCTCATGGCCACCTGGCCAAGCCTCCGGCCCACCTGCACCCCAGACCCTGCAGACCTCTGTCCACACCCAGAAGGAAGGGTCAGTGCCACTGCCGTGGTGTGGACAACATACTCCGGGAGCTGCTTTCACTGCTGAACACTGAAAACCCAGACAGGGACAGCAGCCTAGAAGTTTCCAGAAAACCCGTGAAGGCTGAGAGCCGGCAGGGCCCCTGGGGACTGGAGGCTGGTGACTTTGGGTCAGGGCCACCCAGCCTTGGTCAGGGACATGGTGGCTTCCAGCAGGTGAAGAGAGACAAAGAATAAAAAGTACCCGGAAACACAAAGACTCATTCATTTCATGTGACATCTTTAAAAAAAGATAAAAAGGTTTAAAAATACTCTGGTTAACAACGCACGCTGCTCACACACCAGCTGTCACCTGGGGAGGGGGCGCTGGGGGCCCGGGCGCCCAGACCACCAGGTGAGGCCTTGCTCTGGCCTCCCTCGAAAAGAAAGAATGGAAGGGAAAGGCCCCGGATGTGCCCCTGGGCCACACACCTGCCACCTGGCCCACCGGGCTCCATCTCCCTCCTGTCCTCTTCGGTGCTCAGGGGCTGCCGGGCCCCAAGGCTGGTGGCTCTCTCAGAACTGCTGAGAGAGAGAACTCTAGAAGGTGAAGTGGGCCTGGCATCGAGCCCAGACCGATCCTTTGCTCCTGACTCCCGGGCAATGCCAGTGGAAGGTTCTGGAAGCAGAGGAGGTAGAGGAGGCAGAGGCCAGAGGCCACTGGGGGCCCGGGTCCGAGGCCTGGTGCTGCACGCGTGGGGAATGCCTTCTCTAAAAGAACAGAAAAGAAAGAGGCGGTGTCCCTGCCGACTTCCCATGTCCGTGCCCGGCTCACACGAAGGAGGAGAAGCCCGTGAGCGGAGTCCTGGCTCCAGGGCCTGGGGGCACAAACACAGCGCTCTGCGTGGTGACCACGGTGTGCAGTGGGCCCGTGTCGGCTGCCACTGCCTCGTAGCGCTGCGGGGCCCGGGGCCTCCACGAGTGGCAGTAGCTGGGGTCGCTCATGTAGTGGTTCACGAAGGAGTGTGGATGTGCCTCCTCCGCCTCTGAGTCTGTGGCCTGGGGACAGGGGAGTAAGGGAACAGAGGGACAGTGAGGGGATGATGGGACAGTGAGGGTGAGGGGAATGACGGGACAGTGAGGGTGAGGGGATGAGGGGACAGTGAGGATGAGGGGATGAGGAGACAGTGAGGGTGAGGGGACATGGGGATAGTGAGGGTGAGGGGACATGGAGATAGTGAAGGTGAAGGGACATGAGGACAGTGAGGGTGAGGGGACATGGGGATAGTGAAGGTGAGGGGACATGGGGACAGTGAGGTTGAGGGGACATGGGGACAGTGAAGGTGAGGGGACGAGGACACAGGGAAGGGGGGAGAGTGAGGGTCACATGGAAAGGGAGATAGAAGCAGTGAATAGACATGAGGGACATGGGGGGACATCAGCTCACCCCCCCACTTGCCTATCGAGAGCTCTGCTCAGGGGACAGCCACAGTTAATTAAAAAAAAAAAGGTGGGGCTGGAACCAGGCAGGGTGCACTTGGTAGAGTGCACACATTACCAAATACAAGGACCTGGGTTCGAGCCCCCAGCCCTCACCTGCAGAGGGGAAGCTTTCTGAGTGGTGGAGTGGGGCTGCAGGTGTCTCTCTCTTCCTCTCTCCCTCTCTATCCACCCTCCCTCTTGATTTCTCTCTGTATCCAGTAAATAAAATAAGCATTATTTTTACTACAATAATAATTATTTTTTGCCTCCAGGGTTATTGCTGGGGCTTGATGCCTACACTATGAATCCATTGCTCCTGGAGGCTATTTTTTCTCATTTTGTTGCCCTTGCTGTTGTTATTGTTGACACTGATGTCATTGTTGTTGGATAGAACAGAGAGAAATGGAGAGAGGAGGGGAATACAGAGATGGGGAGAGAAAGATAGACACCTGCAGACCTGCTTCACCGCCTGTGAAGCGACTCCCCTGTAGGTGGGGAGCTGGGGGCTCGAACTGGGATCCTTATGCTGGGCCCGCTGCACTACCACCCGGCCCCCAGCATTATCGTTAATATTTTTTATATCTATTTATTTATTTTCCCTTTTGTTGCCCTTGTTGTTTTCTATTGTTGTTGTAGCTATTGATGTCGCCGTTGTTGGATAGGACAGAGAGAAATGGAAGACAGGGGAGGGGGAGACAGAGAGGGGGAGAGAAAGACAGACACCTGCAGACCTGCTTCATGGCCTGTGCAGCAACTTCCCTGCAGGTGGGGAGCCGGGGGCTCGAACCGGGATCTTTACACCGGTCCTTGCGCTTTGTGCCACGTGCGATTAACCCATATTTTTAAATATATATTTTATATTTATTTATTTATTTATTTTCCCTTTTCTTGCCCTTGTTGTTTTTTATTGTTGTCCCAGCATAATTTTTAAAAGTGGGGCTGGGAGATGACTTGCTGGCTATAGCACAGGTCTTACTGCATGAGAGGCCCTGGGTTCGAGAGGCTTGTGCCAGGTCCTGGGCTTTGGACAGCTGTTTCCTGACACCGTCAGGTGGTCGCTGTTGGCAGGACCATGCTGTGTCTTCCACTCTTTGTAACAGACCCTCCTGTCTGAGGCTCTGGAGTCCCAGGCTCTATACCCTGTACCACCACCAGCCAGAGCTGAGCAGGGCTCTGTTCTTTCTCTCTTTAAAAATATCATTTATTGGGAGTCGGGCGGTAGCACAGCAGGTTAAGCGCTGGTGGCGCAAAGCACAAGGACCGGCATAAGGATCCCGGTTCAAGCCCCCGGCTCCCCACCTGCAGGAGAGTCGCTTCACAGGCGGTGAAGCAGGTCTGCAGGTGTCTATCTTTCTCTCCCCCCTTTGTCTTCCCCTCCTCTCTCCATTTCTCTCTGTCCTATCCAACAACAATGGCAATAATAACTAAAACAATAAAACAACAAGGGCAACAAAAGGGAATAAATAAATACATATTTAAAAAAATTTAAAAAATCATTTGTTTATTATTGAGTAGAGACAGAGAGAAATTGAGAGGGGAGGTGAGGTGGAGACAGGGAGAGACACAGAGAGACTCCTGCAGCTGTGCTTCACCACTTGTGAAACTTTCCCCCTGCAGGTGGGGACTGAGGACTTGAAACCTAGTCAGTGCACACTGTAATGTGTGCATTTCACCAGGTGCACCACCGCCGGGCCTTGTTCTTTCTCTAAATGTGTATGCATCTCCTTAAAGCAAATAAATCAACTATTAAGAAAAGGAAAAAGCAAGACAGCACCAGCAGAGTGGCCAGCCGTCAGGACCATGTGTGTGGGGAGAGGGCTCTGTGCCCCCCAGGGCCACGAGCTCCAGGACTCAGGCTGCGTGTGTGGAAGCTTCCAGAGCTCGAGCACCACGGCCACTGCTTGGCCTCCTTCCCTGGCCCCCACTGCCACCCTGGTGGAGGCCCCAGGCGCTGACCTCAGACTCGGACGTGTCCTCCGGCTTCTGCAGCGTCCCGCCCTCGCTCAGCACCGTGCCGTTGTATCTGCTGCACACGTCCTCGTCTGAGTAGTGCAGTCCCCCAGGGCTCGGGCGAGGCGGGGACCTGGGGGTGGCCTCCAGTCACTCTGTGCCCTAGGCCTCCACGTGAGCGTGCCGCCCTGGCCCCAGCTGTCCCTCCTGAGGCTCTGTCCCCCGCCCGCCCGCTGCCGGGCACAGCCCCATCCCCACCTGGTCCCGTTCTTCTTGGAGAAGGTGTTTTTGACGTTGAGGTGCCGGCTGTTGAGCTCCAGGGCAGCAAAGCCTCCGTTATCCAGTGTCACTGATTCCTCCATGTGTGACATGCTCTTGCCTGGGGTGGCGGGAAGGGACGAGGTCAGTCGCATGCTGTGGTCACCCCGTGTCCTCGAGCACCTGCTTGGAGAGCCTGTGGCTTCTGCCCCTGAGGCTCGGGGGACAGGCTGGGCACGGTGGCAAGGTATGACCTTCCTGACGCCAGATGCTCAGCTTCTCGCTGGCCTTTTATGAAGAGGTGTCGATTGGGCTGTGTGATCGTGTCAGAGGTGGGGGAGTCGCAGCTGATCTGGGAGACAGTGCCGTGGATAGGGCGCTGGACCCCCAAGCTTTAGTCCTGACTGCTCCTCAGCCCCCCCCCCCAATCTATAAGAAGTCAGGGAATTTAAATATTCCCTAACACTAGGGGCCGGAGAATTTATCTGGCACAGCACACACCTTACCATGTGCAAAAGCCTCGGGTTCAAGTCCTGCAGCACATGGGAACCCCACGGGCAACAGATGGCAGAACAGTGCTGTTGTCTCTCCCCCCATCACTCTCTGAGATAAGAAGAATGGAAAACAAACGAATCTGGGAGGGGGCCGGGCAGTGGTGCACCTGGTTAAGTACACACCTTACAGTGTGCAAGGACCCTGGTTTGAGCTCCCAGTCCCCACCTGCAGGGAAAGCTTCACAAGTGGTGAAGCAGGTCTGCAGGTGTCTGTCTCTCTACCTCTCTATCTCCCCCTCCTCTATCAACTTCTCTCTGTTGTATACAATTAAAAAATAGAAAAGAAGGGGGCTAGGTGGTGGCACACCTGGTTAAGTGCACAGTACTAAGTGCAAGGAGCCAGGTTCTAGCCCCCGGTCCCCACCTGCAGAGGGAAAGCTTCCCGAGTGGTGAATCAGGACTGCAGGTGTCTCTCTGTCTCTCTCCCTCTCTATCTCCCCTTCAATTTCTCTCTGTCTCTGTCCAATAATAA
Organism: Erinaceus europaeus; assembly: GCF_950295315.1. Taxonomy (NCBI): domain Eukaryota; kingdom Metazoa; phylum Chordata; class Mammalia; order Eulipotyphla; family Erinaceidae; genus Erinaceus; species Erinaceus europaeus. The sequence goes on along the minus strand of NC_080176.1, from coordinate 22,590,622 downwards.
GTAAATTAAAAAATGAGTCTGAGAGCAGCACACACAGTCAGTAATTTTCTTTTTGCCTCCAGGCTTATCACTGGGGTTCGGTGCCTGCACTATGAGTCCACTGCTCCTGGCGGCTATTTTTTTCTATTTTATTGGACAGGACAGAGAGAAATTGAGAGAGGAGGGGAGACAGAGAGGGACAGAAAGATAGACACCTTCAGACCTGCTTCACTATGTGTAACATGTCCCTCCTGCAGGTGGAATGTGGGGGGGCTCGAACTTGGATCCTTGTGCTTAGCACTATGTGCGCTTAACTGGGTGCACCACCTCCCGGCCCCGTAGTATTTTCTAAAAAGTAAGTGGGTGCACGTGTCGTAACACGCTCTGAGACGTGCTGGCAGCTAAGTGAGCAGAGCGGCTGTGAGCCCACAGACGCCAGGGCCTGGGGCAGAACCCCTGAGATGCTCCCCGGAGCCTAGGCATGGAGTGGCCCCTCTCAGCAGTATCTGTGCTGATGGGACCCTGGCTGTTGGGCCGGCTCTCTGGAGGAGGAGGGGGCTGGTGGCAGAGCCTCCCCCTTCACAGGCTTCTGTGACTGAGGACACTGACTGAGGGAGATGCCACGCCTCTCACAGGCTTCAATGACTGACGGCACTGAGGGAGACACATGCTCCTCACAGGCTTCTGTGACTGACGGCACTGAGGGAGACGCCATGCCACTCCATGCTGCAAATCCCACATGACAAGAATTCTCACAGAGAAAAGAAATCCCTTCTTCCAGGGATGAACTGCTTAACATTCCCAGGCAAATGGCAGGGCTGGGGGCTGGGGCCAGCCCTGTGGGACAGGCAGGCAGGACTGCAGGGACAGGGGGCTCAGGCCAGGGTCACAGCCCTGCTCCTGCTGCCCAGGTGGAGAGGGCTCTCACTAGCTTCCTAAGCACAAAGGACAAGATGCACCCAGTGCACCTGCTTCCCTTCAGAGAGAGACAGAGAGATAGGGAGAGATAGACACCACAGCACAGGAACTTCTCCAGGCGCTGTGGCACTGACAGGAGGTGCTGGGGCTCAAGCCCAGGGGGTGCATGTGGTACTGCACACACATGACCTGCTGAGCTGTATCCTGGCCCCATTATGCTCCTGCAGTGATGTGATCTCATCACGTGCTAGGCACGAGGGCTTCAAGGTCTAGAACATTCCAGCACTCTGCAGGAATGGAGGGGTCCCCCGGGTCCTGGGAAGGGGAAGGGTGTTGAGTGCAGGGTGCAGGAGGTGGGTGCCGGGTGTTGAGAGCAGGGTGCCCACCTGTGCCACAGCTCCGGTCCTTCTTGCCCTGGCCGCGCAGCATGAGGGCAAAGGCCGCCAGCAGCAGGAGCAGGAGGCCAGAAAGTGCCAGCACCAGCAGGAACCACCACTCAGTGTAGACAGGTGTCTCTGCTTGCGCTGCGGGGAGCCAGCACTGGGGTCCAGCGCCCCCCACGCCCCTTCCCGGCTCCCCCGTGGGGCCCCAGCACACCCACCCTGCCCAGGGCCCCCAACCCAGGTGCGGCCTCCTGGTCTCCGTGCCCACAGACGGTGGCCGGTTGTGGGCAAGTGGCTATCCTCTTCTCCCCCCACCTGTCTCCCCCTGATCTGGCCATCACACTGGAGGAAACCCTGGCCCTCTGTGTCCACACCTCTCCTGGAGAAGTCTGGGGTCACCTGCTGTCTCCTGGGCCCGCTGGGACAGACCCTCAGCCCTGGACCTGGCAGGATGGTCCTGGCCCTGGGTCAGCAGGGGACACTCAGCCTCAGCCACCGCCCTGCCTGTCACTTTCTCTGCCTGGGCTGTTGTGGAAGTGAGGCCCCCATTCTCCCAGGCAAGCCTCCTAAAGCCCGGCCAGGCCTGGCCTGTGCTTTTCTGGAAGGTTCTCTGGGGAGTTGGAGCTCCCCTCCCAGCTCCCGGTAGCTTCCTACCTGACACAGGGGCAGAGGGTCCACTGGGCTCCCCAAAGCCCTGGGCGTTGGCGGCCATCACACGGAACTCATAGGTGACGCCCTGGCGTAGCTGGTCCAGGCGGATACTGTGGGAGGTGGCGCCCCGGGGAATGTCCTTCACAAACGTGTCCCACAGCCCCTCGTCTGCAGGGAAGAGGGGATGGGGGCTGGAGGGCTGTTCTTCCAAGGGGACCCTGGTGTCACTGCTCTGCTCACAGCCTGGGCAGGACAGGGAAGCTCAGACTGCTTCCCCGGTGGCGGCGGCAGAATTTCCCAGAACCTTCTCCTTGCCCCCGCCTGCCAGCACGCCAGGGCTCAGCTGTGGCCCCTGTCACTGTGCTGTCCCCATCGTGTCCTGCTGTCATCAGCCCGTGACCACTTCCTGCTTCCTGAGCACTCCCTGTCCATCTGGCTCTCACAGCCTGTTCGGCAAGCAGGTCAGGGCTAAGGCATCTGTTTGTTTAACCAATCAATTAATTAATCTTACCAGAGCCCTGCTTAACTCTAGTGGATGGTGGTGCAGGGATTGAACCTGGGACCTCAGAGCTTTAGGCAGGAGAGTCTCTCTGCAGAACCATTATGCTGTCTTCCCGCCCTGGGCTAACACCAGCTCCCCAAGCGGGATCCTGCCTCTACCACCATGGTTCGGTCATGGGGGTGCTACTGTCCATCTGTCTATCTGTCCACAACCCAGCACACTCTTGGTCTCTGTGCACATGTGGCCTGTCCTGTAGTCAGAGGTTGAGGTGCAGCAGGTGAGGGGGGGAGGCAGGAGTTGTGACTATCTGGAAACCCACCTCATCAAGGCTGTGCGAGGATTAGCCGCTGGCAAACAGGAGGGAGATTGCTAGTGTTTAGCCTGTGTTTGCTCAGGGTTTAGCAGGTGCTGAAGAGTGGGGAGGTGGCCCTTCCCAGCGGGCTGTGGGCACTCACCTCACGGTCCCCGCCTTCTCCGCGGTTTGGGGACAGAACCCCGACATACCTGAAGGCCTGGCCTCGATGGCGTAGCCTGTGGTGGGGGTCCTGCCCGTGCTGCCTTCCATCCACTGCAGTGTCAGCTCAGAGGAGGACTTGGTGATCAGCACATCTCGTGGGGGGCCTGGGGAGCCTGGGTGGGCCGGGGAAGAGAGAGGTCCCTCACTGGAGGCGTCCTCTCCACACCCCTCTCTCACCTGCTCCGGGGAGGTGACCACTCAGGCTGGGGCTCTAGGACACCAGCAACCTAAAGTTCTGGCTTACCTTTCAGAGACTGGGAGGCAGTGCAGTGGGTGGGGCAGGCCTCACTGTGCCTGAGGCCCTGGGTTCAGGCGGGCACCACTAGAAGCGCTGTGGACAGCTCCCTCCCCACCCCCCAAATATGTGGAAACTAGATGACTGATCCGACCTGCCATGTGAAAATAAAAAATTGAATTCTCTTATTTTTTTCTTAAAAATTTCCCCATATGGGGCAGAGAGTTGGCAAACGAAGTTGAGTGCACACATTACCATGAGCAAGGACCCAGGTTCGAGTTCCCACTTCCCACCTCTATGGGGGAAGCTTCACAAGTGGCGAAGCTTGTGACCTCTCTCTCTCTCTCTTGCTCTCTCTCTCTCTCTCTCCCTCCCCTCTCAATTTCTCTCTGTCCTATGCAATGAAATAGAAAGGAAGAAAAAAATGGCTGCCAAATGGATCTGTAGTGCTGACACTGAGCCCCAGTGATAACCCTGGTGGCGATAAAAAAAAAAAAAAATCACTCCCAGAAAACAGATGCAGTCATGTGGTCTGGGAGGTGCAATAGATAAAGCACTGGACTCTCAAGCATGAGGATCCAAGTTCAACCCCCGGCAGCACATGCACCAGAGTGATGTCTGGTTCTTTCTCTCTCTCTTCCTATCTTCCTCGTGAATAAATAAATTCTGAAAAAAGAAAAAAAAGAAAAACAGATGTAGTCATAGTACCTGGAGGTACTATGGCCTGGAGGAGGCACAGTGCCTAGAGGGTAGGACTTGCTAGGTGAGGTCTCCAGTCCCAACCTGGGTGCTGACTGGCCCTCTCTCCCTCTCCCCTCCCCCCCCAACAGTCTCCGCACAGAGATGCAAGGCGACTCGGCCAGTTGGCTGCCTAGGAAGGGGTTCCCCACAATTGTTGGGTCCCCTGTGCCACAGGTCCCTGCTGCCCAGCAGCCAAGTCTGCTGTGGTGACTCCACTCACCCGGGGCGGGGCCAGTGGTCACGTTGGCTTGCAGCTCAGGGCCGTAGGCGATGGTGCGTGCCTGCACCCGGAAGAAGTAGGTGACACCCTTGGTGAGGTCCCGCACCTTCAGCCAGCGCTGCCAGTTCCCTTTCACGTCCACCGTCACCACCTTGCTCACGCCTGGGGATGCAGGGGCCAGGGCCAGAGGTCAGAGGTCAGGAGGGTCCAGCAGTGGCCACCATGTTGCCAGGGGCCTATGGTGGGGGGAGGCAGGACCAAGAGGCCACAGAGCGATTCTGGGCTCGGAGCAGGGCAGCACTGAAGCTTGCTGGGGACTCAAAGGGAAGAACAGGGTCCCCCCAACTCACAGGAGGCTCTGCATCACAGGGCAGGCCTGCCCTGCGGGGCCCTTAGCGGAGGGCTGGGGTGCCCCTCCTCCCAGACCCAGGCGGCTTCATTTGGAGAGAGCCATGGCCTCGGATCTCGCAGGCTCTGCCTCCTGGCTGTGGGTCTGTCCTTTCCAAGCGTCCATCTGTGCTCAGGGAGCCATAGGCCCGACTCTGACACCACAGTACCCGTCCCTCACAGTCCAGCAGCTCTGGGTGCCAACTCCCACAAGACCCTCAGGTGCCCCAGCACCCCTGCAGCTACCCCTGCTCTGTGCTCCTCTCCCACCTGTCACCCCCCCCACCCAACTCCTTCTTGCCTAGAGAAGGTGGTCGTATCTGCTCTGGCAGGAGGCCTGGGCTGGCCGGCCCCTGAGGTTCATGGTCAGCCATCCACCCCATTCTCTTGGGGCGGAGATGTGGCATCTGGCCAGAGAGCCTTGTGCTGTGGGCACCTTTATGGCAAGTGCTCAGGCCCCAGGGAGACTCCGTGGTGGGGAGTGTTTGGTGTGGCTGCCCCTGCCGTGTCCACCCTTCATGTCCACCCCAGTGTCCACAGCAGTGTCTACCTCCATGCCCGCCCCCTTTATGTCATACCCTGTGTCCACCCAACATGTCAACCCTGAGTCCACACATCCCATGTCCACCCCCGTGCCCATCCCCGTGTCTACCCCCCATGCCTACCCCTTTCATGTCCACCCATGGCCATCCTCAAGACCACCCCGTTCATGTCTACTCCTGTGCCCACCCCCTTCATGTACACCCCTGTGTCCACCCCCTTCATGTCCACCCCATGCCCACCCCTCACCTTGCACTGGTGCCAGTGGCTGGTACACCACGCGGTATCCCTGCAGGATGCCATTGGCTGCTGCTGGCTCGCCCCATGAGACGTTGAGCGTGGTGGACGTGACCTCCGAGAAGTCCAGGAAGCTGGGGGTTCCCGGGGCTGGCAGGGGGAGGAGGACACAGGGCTGTCAGGCCACCAGCCCGCTGCCCCAAGGCCCTCATGTGGAGTGAGCCCCAAGTCGCAGGCAGGGGGTGAGGGAAGAGGTCGGAACTGAGCTGGGGATCAACCGGCAAGCAGACTGGGAGAGGCATCCAGGGTGAGGGAGCAGAGGCACAGGGTGGTGGGCGCAGGGCCTCGGGGTGTCTACTACCCAGGGCCGCGCTTGGCTCCTACCTGCCTGGAGGGTGCGGCTGGCCCGGGGGGTGCTGCGGGGCCCATCGCCCGCGGCGTTGAAGGCCGAGACGCTAGCCAGATACTGGGTGTGACTGCTCAGACCCTTAAGCTTTGCCGCCGTCTCCGGCAGGAACAGGACCTTCATCTTCTCTGTCTCATTCTGGCTGTCAGCCTCCCAGTAATAGATCTACAGATGGAGGGGTGGGACTGGGCAGGAGGGACACCCCTCTGCGGGGACAGCCGGGGGACAGAGCTGAACGGGACAGGTGGGGACAGGCCAGGGGCAGAAAACTGACAGGACAGAGACACACCGGGGCCAGGCTGGGGCCAGGCAGGGACAGTCTTAGGACAGTCCAGGGGCCAGGTGGGGATAGTCTGGGAACAGGTGGGGACAAGGGCCAGGTGGGGATAGTTTGGGCCAGGCAGTTCAGGGCGTCCCCTGACAGGTGGGGCACAGCCTAACCTTGTAGCCCTGGATGTTCCCGTTCTGGCTCTCGGGCGGCGGTGGCTCCCAGGTCACCTCCAGTTGGCTGGCCGTGAGTGGGCTCACTTGTACCTTCTGTGGGGCTCGGGTAGGGGCTGCAGGGAGTGTGTGGGCTGCTGAGCATCCCCACCTGGGCTCTGGCTCCACCCGCCCCACCCAGGCTCGGGTGACCCTGCTCAGTACCAGCCATGAGCCCTGTTGGCGAATAAGTCAGCCTTTCTCCTGAGCTGCAGCAGTCCCTCCCCCCACTCCTGCATTTCAGGCAGGGGGTGGCTTCGTGGGGAAGGCACATACCCGCTAGCATTTGAGGCCTGGCCCCACAGGGGGCACCGTGAGGGCAGAGCTGTGCTGAGGTCTCCCTCAGGCCTTCTCTAGACACAGAAGAAAGGTAGCTGGGCTGGAAGGCCGAGGCCCTGGCTTCACTCCTGGGCCCACCTCTGTGCTGGTGGCCCTGTGAGGTGACGGGAGGGTGGGCCTGCAGCCTGGGGGCAGCTGGGATGCAAAGCACGGTAGCAGGCGGGTGTCATGTGGGAACTCAGGCTCCACACTGGCCTCCGGCTCTGCAGACCACACCTGGGAAGGAGGTCTGTCAAATCCTGATGGCTTCAGGGGACAGGAAGGCCTCAGAGCCTGTCCCCATCCTTAACCTGCATCTCGAGGACACCATGCATGTGGAAGGTGGCCCTGTAGGTGGTGACGACAGTCACTGGGACTGTGTCTGGAACATCCTGGTCTCTAAACTCCACACCAGGCACTTGCATGACCTGTATCACTCTGCACATCCCTCTGCACTCACCCCCCCCCCCTTACCCTCCTGTCGAGGGCGACACCCAGCACCTCACCTTCTTGGCCATAAGCTCCAAAGTGCCACCTCTAGTTATTTTCACTTTTTAAAAAAGTTTTTATTTATTTATTAATGGGAAAGATAGGAGGGGAGAGGGAGAAGGAGAGGGAGAGGGAAAGGGAGAGAAAGAGAGAGGGAACCAGACATTACTCTGGTATATGTGCTGCCCGGAACTGAACTCAGAACCTCATGCTTGAAAGGCTAATGCTTTATCCACTGTGCCACCTCCCGGACCACATTATTTTTACCTTTTTAGATTTATATTCATTCACTGTTTTCTGTCAGCACTTTGTAATGGTTGGCCCTGCCTGACTCCACTCCCCACAGTGGACTTCTTTTCCTTTTCAGTCACAGAGACAGAGACAGAGATCAGAGACAGAGAGAAGGAGAGACACCATCACACCGCTTCCCTGCTCACACAGTCAGTCCCCTGGGCAGTTGCTCTGCTGGCTGAGCCAGCTCCTGCCCTCTGACAGATTTTTCCTTTATTTTCCCTCCAGGGTTATCACTAGGGCTCGGTGCCAGCAATGCAAATCCACTGCTCCTGGCGACCACTGTTTCCATTTTACTGGCTAGGACAGAGAGAAATTGAGAGAGGAGGGGAGATAGGGAGAGAGATAGAGAGACACCTGCAGACTTACTTCACCATTTGTGAAGCGTCCTTTCTGCAGGTGGGGAGCCAGGGGGCTCAAGCCCAGATCCTTGTGTGCGGGCCCTTGGGCTTAGTACTACGTGCATTTAACCAGGTGCATCACCACCCTGCCTCCCCCCCATTTCTTTAAAGAGAGGAAGACGTGGCTGGTGGAATAGCTCCCTCGAATAGTGCGCTGCTTTGCCTCACTCATGACCCAGGTTCAAGCCCGGCCCCTACCACACTGAAGGAAGTGGTCTCTTTCACTTTCTCTCTCCTTAAAGAAAAGCATTTTTCATATGTCTGTTGGCTCTTTGAATCTCCTGTTTGGGGATATTCTGTCTACATCCTCATGCCACTTTTGGATGGAGCTGTTTATTTATTTTTATTTATTTTTTATTGCTGAGTTTGCTGGGTTCTTTGTGTACTTTGGTTATTAACTGTTTGTCTGACGTATGGCATCTAAAGATCTTCTCCCGTTCCATAAGGAGTCTCTCTGTTTGGGTGGTGGCTTCTTTTGCTGTGTACAGGCCTTTCAACTTGACAGAGTCCCATTGGTTTATTTCTGTTTTTGTTTTCCTTGTGAATGGACCTGAGTCATTGAAGCCACCTCTAAATATTGAAGGTGTCTGGTTTAACATCCAAATCCTTGATCCATTTTTTTTCCCCCACAGGGTCATCTCTGAGGTCTGGTGTCTGCAAGATGAATCCACTGTTCCTGGTAGCCATTTTTTCCTTTTCTCTTTTTCTTTATTTTATAGGACAGAGAGAAATTAAGGGGGGAGAGACAGGGAGACAGAGAGACACCTGCAGTATTTGCCTCACTACTCAGGAAGCTTCCTCTCTGCAGGTGAGGAGTCGGCACTTGAACCCTGGTGTTTGCATATGACAATGTGTGTGCTTAACTGGGTGTGCCACCTCCTGGCCCTGGAGTTGACTTTTGTGTGTGGTTCAGTTTTTCTGCATCTTTCAACCCAATTTTCCCAAATTCTCCAAGTTATTGATTGTCAGAGAAAATCAAATCAAGACAAAAATGAGACACTGATTCATCCCTATGAGAATGTCACACATCAGAAAATATAGTGCAACAAATGCTGGAGAAGTTGTGGGGTCAAAGGCACCCTCCTGCACTGCTGGTAGGAATGTCAATTGGTCCAACCTCTGTGGAGAACAGTCTGGAGAACTCTCAGAAGGCTAGAAATGGACCTACCCTATGACCCTGCAATTCCTCTCCTGGGGACATATTCCAAGGAACCTAACACACCCAACCAAAAAGATCTGTGCACACCTATGTTCATAGCAGCACAATTTGTAATAGCCAAAACATGGAAGCAACCCAGGTGTCCAACAACAGATGAATAGCTGAGTGAGTTGTGGAACATATACACAATGGATTACTACTTAGCTATGAAGAATGATAAAGGCTTTTTTAACTCATCTTGGATGGAGTTTGAAGGAGTCATGTAAAGAGAGATCAACCAGAAAGAGAAGGATGGATATGGAATGATCTTACTCATAAGCAGAAGTTGAGAAGCAAGATGAGAAGGGGAAACAGAGTAGAACTTGGACTGGGGTGGGGGATAGCATAATGGTTATGCAAAGAGACTTTCATGCCTGAGGCTCCCAGCTCCCAGGTTCAATCCCCCACACCAATCATAAGCCATAAGTCAGAGCTGAGCAATGCTCTGGCAAAAAACAAAACAAAACAAAACAAAAAACTTGGACTGGTTTGGTGTATTACATCAAAGCAAAGGATTCTGGGAATGTGGGTAGGGAGGGGGTTATGGGGGGTTGAGAGAGCTTTGGAGTCCTGGTGTAGATGTGGAAAAGGACCCAAGTTGGAGCTGAGAAGGTGTTTTGCAGACACCTCTCAAGGCGGGAGGAAAAATTGTGCCCATGTGCTAACAGCTGTACTGTGAACCACTGAGCTTCCAATACGAATACGTTAAGAGACAGAGAGATACTCAAAAACAGAGATAGTGAGAGAGACCAGAGCACTGCTCTGGCCAAAGACAGCACCAGAGATCAAACCCATGACCCTGGAGGAGTGCTGCTTCTAACTATCTATCTAATTATTTCACATTCACTTAGACCAGATCACAGTTCAGGTATAATTGGTGCCTAAGATCAAACTTGGGACCATGGGTTCAGTCAAGCTGTTCAGTTTATCTGCATTAACATTATTTTTTTAGATTTGCTTATTTACTTATTAATCAATGAGAGAGCAGGGGAAAACCAGAGCACCACCCTGACACATGTGCTGCTGGGACCGGATGTCATATGCAGCTTCCCTGGCCACTCGAGGCACTGCTCGACGAAGGACACGTGGATGAGGAGAGCTGGCTCAGCCCAGCCCAGGGCTCTCTGGAGGAGCCCGTCCTGGAAAGAGTGACCTTGGGGAGCCCCTAGCCGGCCTCCCCTTGCCCCGTCCACGCCCCGCCAGTGTAGACTGGATCAGTAATTAACACCCGACTTGACACTGACTATTTATTCTGCTCTAACCGCAGCTCGAGGCCCGTGCCCACCCCGCCGCTAATGGAAATGTTAATAACCGCACCAGGTTGTCGAGACAGATGCTCGGCCTCATTATCAGAAATTCTTATTTACCGCTCCATTAAACAACAGAATCACACACAAAAACAATTCAATCAAAACTAACTGGAGGAATTTTAACAGCCACATTAATAATCCAAGACATAAATAAAGTTAATGTCTCCGGCATATTGGCTGTCTCAGGTCCACAGTGGAATGGTGGCAGGACAGGGGGACGATGGGAGGGAGGAAGGGAGGGAGCTCTCTGGCCCCTCGGCAGGCATCAGAGCCGAGGGGGTAGCACTTCTGATCCTGGAGGCTGATGGTGCTGGGGCAGGAGAGGCCCCGCAGGTAGGCAGCCCTCAAAGTGCAGGCTGGACCCCAGCCACACGCGAGGAGCTCTGTGTGCTCTCCAGCCTCTGTGCCCAGTGACCGAGGGGACGGCGAGGCTGACACAGTAAGCAGAGCAGATGCACAACCCCCCATGGGTGTAGCTGTCAGGGAGCCCCAGTCCAGGGCCCAGCGCACACTGGTGTGATGGTTCAGAGAGCTCTGGAGCTGTTGGTGAGCTGCGGCCCCTGGGCAACCGCCACAGACAGACAGACAAGACAGACAGACGGTGCCTTTCCCTCTCGCAGGGGCAGGGGCACTGTGACTGTTACCACTGTTGTGTGCGGCACTGGTCTTCTCACTCTGAGAAAGATCTAGAGGAGAGACAACACAGCACCGCCCTGCTGTCCAGGGAGGCTCCGGGTGCCACCACGGTGCATCCGCAAGTGGTGGGGTTCCAACCTGGGGCCCCGTGCAAAGCAAAGTGTGCACTCTACCAGGGGGACTATCCCCCAGTGCTCATGGATATTATTATCTTTACAGAGACAGAGAAATCGAGATAGTGGGGGAGTTAGAGGGAGAGAGGCAGAGAGACACTTACAGCCCTGCTTCACCACTCGTGAGGCTTTCCCCCTGCAGGTGGGAACCAGGGGCTTGAACCTGGGTCCTTGTTCATTGTAACATGAGAGCTCAACCACGTGCACCCCTGCCTGGCCCCTCATGCACTGTTTTAGAAGTATGCCCTGCCTGGAGGTACTGGCCACACAGCAGGGTTCAGGGGTCTCGCCTGGCCCTGCCACTGAGGGGCAAGGCTGAGTTCACACAGCTGAGTTCTGCCCACTGTCAGAGAGAGAGCAGGTATGGCCCTGGCTGCAGGCGGCCTTCCTGCTCAGCTGTGGAAGCGGCAGCGCTGATGGAGTTGGCGACTGTGCTGAACGCAGCTGTTTCGATCTGGAGAGCAGGGCAAGCCTGGCACTTCAGACTCATCAGGGCCAGCGTGGGCCCCTTAGCTCTTTCTGGGTGAGTTTGGTGGTGAGCTGGATCAGTCCCACCCCTTGGTGAGAGTCTCTGCCAGCTCTCACTGGTCCCACTCCCATCAGCCCATGTGGTCACACTGCCAGCAAGCAGTGTGGGCAAAGCTAAGAGCCTCTCAAACACCCTTTGCAGGCCTGGCTCTGAGTACTGAGGTTGAGTGGGAGGTGGCACCGGGGGAACAAGGGACAGGGGATGAGTAGCAGGGGACAGGGGGTGGGGTACAGGGGATGGGTGGCAGGGGACAGGGACAGAAAATGAGGACGGGTTGAAGGTAGGATTTGAGAATGTGCCCCAGCCTCAGCCCCGGCCCTGCATGGTCAGGCTGCGAGGAACAGCCCCATCTGGTCACTCTGGATGCTGTGAGGTCAAGGGGTACAGGCATAGGGTCCCCAGCAGTGTCTGGGGGCAGGAGGTGCAGGGGCCCTGAAGGAGGCTGGACATAGCATCACCTGGCTTAGCCCCAAGGCCTTTGTGTTCCAATTCCCACCCCAGAGGACCAAGCTTCTAAGAGAAATGGAACTGTCCTAGGTGAAACGGCCACTTGCTGTGTCCAGGCAGCATTTACAGATCCAGTGAGCGTGCCTGTGGAACCTTCTGGAAGCTTCCATGCTTCACCTCCTCGCCTGAATTAGTGAAGGCAAATTCCAGCTGGCACCTGCTGGGGTGTGGCCAGTCCCTTCAGTCATCACCCTGGCCCCAGTTCAGGGGGTCTTCCCCACGGGCTTCTGGAGTCCTGCTCTGGGGGGCCATGAAGCGGGTGTCCTGGTGTTGAAGACAGGCCTGCAGGAACAACTGAGGGCCCCTGGCGACATCCCTAGTTACGGCATGAGGGGGTCACTCTGTGGGGACCTCCAGGCTGAACCCCTGAGCACTGATTCAGAGAGTTCGTGAACCACAGCCTGCACCTTGGAGTGCAGGGGACGCTGGCTCCATCCCAGAGGATGGTGTCCCTGACTGTCCCGCTGTCTTCTGAGGTCAGTGGATGCCACTGGGCTATTCACAGAGAAGCCGTCACACAGACCACACCTGCACCCACAGTTGAGGCCTTCTGGGGCCCATGGTCATGGGGACAGCATGGGATGCCTGTGGCTGCCAGATATCATGGTCTGTGGCCCCCTGAGCGAGGACGGTGGGACTTGAAGCTCCATGTCCTGTGGGACGGTCACCATCAGTTCTATGGGTAGTGGTCACTCACATTTGCTTTCACACAAGCTGCTCTAATGCCACCTGCAGGCTCGGGGAGGGCCGTCTGTCACCAGGGAGTGACACCGTGACACTGTGACAGCTGTGATGTGCCACACAGTCACCTGTCAGCACAGCTGGGGCCATGGCCAGCTCATCCTTAGGGCCAGTGAGCTGGGCCCGTGGGTGCAAACGCTGCCCACAACCAGGTGGGGCATGGGTGCTGATGGCCTGCAGGTCACTCTCCAGAGGGACTTGCCAGTCAGGCTTGGGGACTAAGGGCCCGGGGGTTGTGCCTGTGTGCCAGAGTGACACCAACAAAGAACTAACCAACAGGGGACACTGTGGGGAAAGCTCTGGGAACAATCCACTGGAAGTTTACTGTACGCCGAGTAGAACACACTGCAGAGGACTAGAGAGGTTAGTGAGAAAAACGTGGAAACGTAAAATCCGCAAGAGCCAAAAATGATGACCTGGGGGCCGGGTGGTAGCTCAGTGGGTTAAACGCACGTGGCACCAAGTGCAAAGATCAGAGTAAGGATCCCGGTTCGAGCCCCCACCTGCAGGGGAGTCGCTTCGCAGGTGGTGAAGCAGGTCTGCAGGTGTCTGTTTTTCTCTCCCCCTGTCTTCCCCATCTCTCTCCATTTCTCTCTGTCTTATCCAACAACAATAACAGCTAGAGCAATAGTAACAGCCACAACAATGGCAACAAAATGGGAAAAATAGCCTCCTGGAGCAGTGGATTCGTAGAGTCAGCGAGCGACCAGCAGGAGAAAGGGGAAGCCAGTTGTCTCACGTGTAACGGAACCTGGGCCCTCTGCACATAAAGAGTGTTTACACTCAGTCAAGTCAGAACACTTAGCCCTGGCCCCACCAGGGGCAAACTGCCAGGAACAGTCCTGACACTGCAGCTCAGACCAGCTGTCTAAAGGTCTCTGTAAAATAATAATAAGATGTGATCCTGCCTGATTTAGTGGTGGTGGTGGGGGTCGGGGGCGGTGGTTATGAAGGCTGAACTGTCCCTGGAGGCTCCCCCTTTAACCCTCACACTGCCATTCTGGGGGCAGAAAGCAGAGGCCCTGGACTGACTGTAGAGCCTTCCTATGGAGGCCCCTGAGAGAACCCCCCCTAATGCCACTCCTTGTCACAGGGTCACCACAGCATAACCATGCTGTTGGGACAATCTGGAGACAGGCATCAGGTTGGGGACATAGCTGCAGACTCAAGTGACACCAGAGTGGAAACCACTGTTCCATGTCCCTGGCCAGCACCTCCCAACCCTCAGTCCGGACTCAGGCCATCAGTCCTGCTCATAAGGGATGCCAGCGCCTCCCAGACCCAAGCCCCTACACAGGGCCCCCATACCCCAGCCCCCCAAGTCCTGACACCCTGGGACATGAAACAAGCCCCGTGTGCAGAGACCTGGCTGATGGCAGGGACACCCAGTACTGTCTGATCCCAGAAGCCTCCCAAGCCATTGCTCCTCTAGGGAGCCCGGGATCCGGGGCCCGGCAGGTGGGGGGCTTACCCGCCTCGCCCACGAAGACCTCCACGGGCGTGCTGGCTGGGCTCTCGCCAACGATGTTGTAGGCCGTCAGCACCACCTCGTAGCGCCGGTACCTCTTCAGGTCTGGGGGGAGGAGGGCGGTCAGCTGTGAGAGGCTCAGAGCTGGCAGGGATGGGGGAGGAAGCTGGACAGTGGGCAGGGCCGGAGCAGCTGCCTTCTAACTAGAATATTCTGGAAGGGCCCCTGCCACGAGTCTACTTCTCTGGGATCTGCCCCTGCTGCAGCCTGGGGGTCTGGTCACCCCCGAGTGGCCCCGTGACTGGGCCCTGAGCTGTGGCCCTCCAGCGGCCAACCAGTGGGGTCTGGAATCAGAAGCTGGCCCTCCCCGGCCTGGCAGACACACCTCCAGCTCCCTGCCCTCAGCCTGGAGCTCAGCTGCTTGGCCAGTCCAGCTGCCCCTGGGCCTCACCCCATGGCCCCAAGGCCTCAGCCCAGGGCAGCTGGGAGAGGGGAGCTGGGGAGTGGTGGTGGGTGGTGAGTGGTTTGAGTGAGTGCTGGGCTGAGTGGTGTTGGGTGCTGGGCTGACATGACAGCAAGGGGCGGGACCGCTGGAGTCTGCTGGGGTTGTGCAGGCTGACTCCGTGGCCCACAAGGTGGTGAGGATGCAGTGAGGAAGCTCATATGTGTGGACACAAAGGGGCCTCAGAAAGGGCCCCTCCGGCATCCTGTTCCCTCCAGCCTGTGGTCGGCTCTTGGACCCATCCGTCCCACCAGGAGTCAAAGGGGAGGAGGGGGAAGGCTTGGCCATGCCTGGAGCAGAGGGTAGGTAAGCACAGGGTGGCTGCAGGTTGGAATATTACTCAGCCTTGAAAAGGAAAGGGCTTGGGCACAGCTGCAGTGAGGACAGCAGGGACGCCATGCTGAAGGACAGAGGACAGACCCAAAAAGTTCCACCTGAGGTGAGGGGCCATGGCAGGGACACACTGGTGATTGGGGCCGGGGGGCTTAGTGTTCCGCTGAGGAGAGGATCGTTCTTAGGGGAGGGTGGGTATGGTGACACTGCCATGCGGTGTGACTGGACCCTGACAGCAGTCAGGGAGGCCACCCCACATCCCAGAGGCAGGAGCGTCACACCAGCTGGGGACAGCCCAGCCCAGTGCGGGCTCCTTCCAGGGCTCAGGGACCAGCAGCTAGCCCCTCCAGCCTGCTTCTGCGATTTCCTGTTCTGTTCCCTGCATGGCTTGAGAGCCACCACACACAGCCTGCCCCGTCCCTGCCCCAGAACCCCATCCCTGTCCCCGTCCCTGGTCCCCATCCCCACCCCCATCCCTGTCCCGTCCCTGAGTTCCTGGTCCACATTCCTGGTCCCAATCCCTGTCCCCATCCCCACCCCCATCCCTGTCCCCGTCCCTGGGTCCCTGGTCCACATTCCTGGTCCCAATCCCTGTCCCCATCCCCGCTCCGGTCTCCACCCCTGTCCTGGTCCCCATCCCAGTCCCTGTCTCTGTCCCTGTTTCCATCCCCGTCTCTGTCCCCTCCCCCGTCCCCCTGCCCTGGCCCCCATCCCCGCCCCCGTCCCAGTCCCGTCCCTGTCCCCATCCCATCTCCATCCCGGGGCCATGAGCTCATAGGTCCCCATCCCATCCCAGCCTCCCGTCCCCGCCTCTCCCTCCCTTCCCCATCCCCTGGGGGCCACTCACGTGTGAGCTCATAGGTCGTCAGCGTGGAGCTGCTGTTCACAGCCTTGAAGCTGCTCTGGGCTGGGGGGAGGGGGAAGCAGACAGGGGTGGGCAGCTGCGAACCTGGGACTCCCTCACCCTGGCCACTGGGGGTCACCCCACACCATCAGATGCCAGGCAGCCCTGGGTGGGTGGACTGCTGGGCCCAGGGTAAGTGGACAGAGCGGTGTCTAAGAGAGGTGTCCCACCTGAATGGCTCCCCGGGAACCCTCCCTGCCCACCCACAGGTGCCCCGGACAAGAGCTGTGCAGGAGCTGGCTGGCTGTGCCCCGTGTGTGCCCGGCTGGGGCGAGTGTCCCCATACCTGTCCCCTCACCTGTGAGCTCGGCCCGCAGCGCAGATGGGCTCTGCTGTGGCTGGTGCTCCGTGCCGGGCCCTGCCTCAGCCTCCAGCTCCCGGTAGTAGATCCGGTAGCCCTGCAGGAGCCCGTTGAGGCTCTCATCCCTTGGCGGCTGTGGAGAGAGGCATCTCGGTCAGCCCAGATGCCCCAGCTGCTGCCCACGCAGGGTGCTGACACAGAGGTCTGGTGCTGGTGGGCACAGAGCCGGTTGGGGCCCGAGGAACCCCTGTCCAACTGAAAGGGCCCAGGAGGGACGGGAACTGGCGGCGAAACAGACCTGGATGCTCTCTGCTGGTTGGCCCAGAAGCTTGGTGGGGGGGCAGGAATGGGGGCTCCCCTCACCCACTTGCTGCCCTGAGCTGGTCCCAGTCCCCCAGGCCCCTCAGGGATTTCTCATGGGCCAGCGACTTGCTGAGCCCCAGACTGCTCCTGGCCATGCTGCTAGGCCGAGCTCTGAGGCTCCATGGGCAGAAGCCTCCTGCCCCTCTCACGGGCTGGGCCGGCTGACGGCCCGCAGCAGCCTGGAAGCGTCTGTATATCACACACAAGGGCCTGAGTGCATGTTATAAATTGTTACTTTTATTGTGATTTACTTTGGATAGAGTCATAAGTTGAGAAAGGAGGAGGAGACAGAGAAGGAGAGAAAGGGGTAGTGCACCCCTTTCTTCACTGCTCATGAAGCTTCTCCCCTGAAGGCAGGGGCTGGGGGCTTGAATCTGGGTCCTTATACACTGTAATGTGTGCGCTTAACCAGGTGCCCCACTCCCTACCCCATGTACTGGGTTGTTAGAAAAGTCATGATGGGTGGAGGGTTGATAGCATAATGGTTATAAAATCATACTCTCATGCCTGAGGCTCCAAAGTCCCAGGTTCAATCCCCTGCACCATCATAAGCCAGAGCTGAACAGTGCTCTGGTAAAGGAAAAAAAAAAGTCATGATGTAGGGGGCCGGGTGGTGGCGCAATGGGTTAAATGCACATGGCGCTAAGCACAAGGACCGGGGTAAGGATCCCAGTTCGAGCCCCCAGCTCCCTACCGGGGGGGGTCACTTCATAGGCGGTGAAGCAGGTCTGCAGGTGTCTGTCTTTCTCTCCCCCTCTTTGTCTCCCCTTCCTCTCTTGATATCTCTCTGTCCTATCTAACAACGACATCAATAACAACAACAACAATAATGACAACAGTGATAAACAACAAGGGCAACAAAAAGGGAAAAATATCCTTGAGGAGCAGTAGCTTTGTAGTGCAAGTATCGAGCCCCAGCAATAACCCTGGAGTTTGAAAAAAAAAGAAAAAAAAGGGAAAAAAAAGTCATGATGCATCTCCGCAGAGAAAAGCAGACATGCACATCCTAGGTAGGTATGACCTAGCACCAGCACCCACGACAGTACGGGCACATGTGAGAGTGTGTGTGACGTGTGCATGCTGTCCACTATGCAGTATCTAGCACACAGAGTCACACGCCACAGCTGGGACATGTTCACGACATGTGACACATACTAAGCCACACCACGAGTCTGACCATAGCCAACTGATAGATGCCAGTTGACTCCCCGCTGCACAGTGAGGATGATGGAACGACCCCGAGAGGTGCCAGCCCCCCGGAGCTGAGCAGTGCTCTGGTCTCTGTCATAAAGATAAACACATCTTAAAAGGAAAAGTAGGGATCCAAGCAGTGGTGCACCTGGTTGAGTGCACATATTACAGTGCACAAAGACCTGGGTTCAAGCCCCAATCCCCACCTGTAGGGGGAAGCTTCATGAGTGGTGAAGCAGGTGCCTCTCTCTCTCTCTCTCTCTCTCTTTCTCTCTCTCTCTCTCTTCTTCTCTGTCTTCCCCTTCCCTCTTAATTTCTCTTTGCTGTTATCCAAATTAATAGTAATAAAAATAAATTTTCTTTGCCTCCAGAGTTATTGCTGGGGTTTGGTGCCTGCACCACAAATCCACTGCTCCCGGAGACTATTCCCCCCTCCCTTTTTGTTGCCCTTGTTGTTTTATCGTTGTTATTATTATTGTTGTTGTTATTGATGTAATTGTTGTTGGATAGGACAGAGAGAAATGGAGAGAGGAATGGAAGACAGAAAGGGGGAGAGAAAGATAGACACCTGCAGACATACTTCACCGTTTGTGAAGCGACCCCCCCCTGCAGGTGGGGAGCTGGGGGCTCAAACCAGGATCCTTACCCTGGTCCTTGCACTTCACGCCATGTGCGCTTAACCCGCTGCGCTAACTCCCAACTCCCAAAATAAAATAATTTTTAAAAGGAACAATGGTCTTTAAGATAATAAAGACCACAAACCCTTCTGATCCATGGCAATCATTCAATTACACTCCCACGGGGTCCCCAGCAGGGGGCGTCTCCTGACCGAGGCCACTGGGTACCTGCTCCCCCAGCCCCAGTGTTGGTGGAGGCTTGGGGCAGTGCTCAGAGGGTCCCGGAGGCCAGCCCGAGCTCACAGCCCGGGGTGCTTGGCTCACACGGCAGGGGGAGGGAGGGAAGAGGGCAGTGTCATGGGGCTTGGCCATCCCAGGCCTGCCCGGCTGTGGGGGGGTTCCACAGAGCAGGGCCGGTGCAGAAAGGACTGGGGGCGGGCTACAGGTCAGGGTCAGGGTGGGCCCCATGTTTTCTCTCAGCAGAGTTAGAGAGAAAGGCCACCGATGTGCCCTGGGGAGGAAGCAGGACCCCCTGGTGCCAGCTGTCACCCACTCAGCCTGGAGGCTGGCTCAGCACTGGTGCCCCTGCCTGGCCACTGGGGCTACTGCTCCCCACCAGCGAAGGAGGGGCATCCCCCTTCACTTCTGCCCCTCCTTGTCAGGGGCCCAGCCCAGAGGGCCAGCAGTCACTCACTCAGCTGGCCCTGTCCAGCTGGGGACTCTCAGGACAAGTCACCAGCAGCCCACAGGGTCCAACCCTGCCCAGCATAGTGGCTCACTGGCTGCAGGAAACTCCCTCTGGCCCCGAAGCTCTCCCAGGCCCAGGCCCTCCAGCTGCCTGGCCCTGCCTGCTCGGCAGACTCGTAGCCCCCCTCCCCCAGTCCTGCCTGCACCGGCCCTGCTCTGTGCAGCACCCCATAGCCAGGCAGGCCTGGGATGGCCAAGTCCCATGGTGCTGCCCTCTTTCTTCCCTCCCCCTGCCGTGTGAGCCAAGCACCCCTGGGCTATGAGCACGGGTTGGCCTCCGGGACCCTCTGAGCACTGCCTCAGGCCTCCACCAACACTGGGGCTAGGGGAGCAGGTACCCAGTGGCTTCGGGGACCCCAGGAGGACAGGCTGCACCCAGAGGGGCGCCATGCTCCTGAGATGCCCAACCAGTTCAGAGCATTTCTCCAGAGGCCGTGACTGCTGCCTCCGGTTATGGCCCAGGGGTCCCACTCTGCCCTCCCTCCACATGTCTGAATCTTCTGCCCCTCCCTCAGAGCTGCCTGGAGACACCCTTCTTTCGCCATGTGGAGGCCTGGCACCCTGCCCCCTCCCAAAGCCCAGGAGGGTGCCCTCAGCTCGTGAGATCACATGCTCCTGGGGACCAGCTGGGGGTGACCCTGCCCGGGCCTCACCTGCCACTGGACGAGGACAGAAGACGTGGTGTGGGGTGTCACCGAGACGAAGCTGGGAGGCTCCCCGGGGACTGCAGGGCAGACGAGGGGCAGGGTTAAAGGGCTCTGCCTTACAGGGAGGGGCCCTCGTCCCCCACCCTGACCCACAGGCCTGCTGGCTCCAACAGGACAGCAGGTGGCCCTGAGAGCCATCCTGCTCCAGCCTGCCGACTGGCTGAGAGGGTCAGGGTCCCCAGGAGCCAGGGGTGTCTCCCGGGACAGCCAGCCAGGGCTGAGGTGGCAGCCATTGTCCTGTGTCCTGGGGCTTGGGTCTGCCTCCTGGGGTGATAGGCCGATGAAGATGCTGAATGGCAGCTAGGACCCCTGCCATCCTGGCCCCACCCTGCCTGACCTCCAGGCACCAGCTGGCTCCTCTACTCCACCTCCCCCAGGCACATCCTGTCCTCTCTCTGGTGTTGCTGGGAGCCTGGGGTCCGTGCTAGGCCCCCACTAAATGCTCAGACCCAGTGCAGCTGCTGCTCCACCACCTGCGTTTTTCAAGCTGAAAGTCGCTGGAGGGGCTTCTGTGGAAGCATGGTGACATCCCCTGTGGGATCTGTCCCCAAAGCACAGGGGTGTGCCCCCCCCCCCACCAGGAGGCACAGAGTGGGAAGGTGTCTATCAGGGGGTCCAAGCGCCCTCAGCTGGGCTCCTGTGGCTGTGAAGGGGGCCCTCTCACTCATCCGCCCAACATTTATCTGTCAACGTCCACCCCTGGCCCTGAGCCCACAGTTGCTCGGCCATCTTGTCCCCTGGGTCACCCGTCCTGCATCAAGATAGAAGTGGGACCCCAGAGCCCCTGCCCCACTAGGGAAAGAGAGAGACAGGCTGGGGGTATGGATTGACCTGCCAATGCCCATGTTCAGCGGGGAAGCAATTACAGAAGCCAGACCTTCCACCTTCTGTATCCTGTGATGATCCTGGGTCCATACTCCCAGAGAGATAAAGAATAGGAGAACTATCAGGGGAGGGGATGGGACATGGAGTTCTGGGGGTGGGACTAGTGTGTGGAATTGTACCCCTCTTACTCTATGGTCTTGTCAGTGTTTTCATTTTATAAATAAAAACTAAAAAAGAAAAAAACGTGAGGCTCTTGCCAGGAGCCAGAGACTAGGGCACAGGGTAGCATTGCATGTGGGGTCTCTGGACACAACTGTCACACAGAGCTTGGCACGGGTGACAGATGGTGACTCTGAGCTGTGACTGTCACCGTGACGACAATCACGTCACTGTGGAAGTGTCCAAGTCACACGCAGGGCACCTTGGGTGCTCACAGTGTCATGGGGGCAGGGGACCCTGTGGAGGGACAGGCACGTGGCAGAGGGTGGGTCCCCAATGACTCACCATCCTGCAGTGTGGTCACGGCCTCAGTCTCTGCGCTGAAGTCACTGTCCCCAATGTCATTGGTGGCTTTCAGGCGCAGCTTGTAGGAGGTGAAGGGCCTCAGCCTGAAAGAAGGGGACAGTGGGCGGCTGCCCCTCAGGCCCTCCCTGCAGGCTCAGGTGCGAGCCCAGGATGGAGGGGGAGAAGGTTCCAGAAGCAGGGCTGACAGTGAGGCCCAAAGGGGTGACATGGTCACTGGAGTGCTCTAGCTGAGCCCCTGTAGCCTGTCCTGCCCTCTGAGCCTGTCCCTGAATTTGACACTCAGCGGGGGTCCCACTTCCTGCCTGGTAGGCCATCTCTGACCCAGGAGCACTCTGCCTGCTCTGCTGTGGAGGACACCCGTCCCCCAGCACCTGCCCCTCCCCTGCCAGCCCCAACCTCCACCTCCTGGCCCCGTGCCACCAGGGTCCATGTGCGTGACTGGGAGGCCCGTCCTCCGGCTCTCACCTCTCCACGGCGCAGGCCGTGGCCGCGTGGCTCACGGACGAGGAGTAGGTGTGCCAGGCGCCGCTGGGCAGCTCCCGCAGCTGCAGGGTGAAGTAGCGGATGGGCGAAGCCCCGTCGCTGCCTGGCACCCACTGGAGCCACAGGCTACGTGCGGTCACCTCCACCTGGGGCACCAGCAGCTCCCGGGGGGGCGCTGGCCGCTCTGGGGACGGGAGGGGGCCTGAGTGACAAACCCCCGACTCACCAAACCCCACAGGCTGGGGGGTGTCCCTGAGGCTCCTGGCTTGGGGGAACGGGCTGTGGCTTCACCCTTGCCTCCAACACAGCCACCCCACCCCCGCGGGAGGAATAACTGCTTGATTGTTTATTATGCAGATTATTGATTCTGATTAAAATGTTCAGCATGGGATAAAGCAGAATTGATCACTGTGGCATCTGCCAGGAGCTTCCATTCAGCTCTGTCAGCTCTGCTCTCCCCATGACACTCGGCTGGCCTTGGCCCAGTCCCCCTGCACCTGCCCCTGGCCCCGCCCTCTGCACCTGCCCCCAGCCTGGCCTCCCTGCATCCAATGCCCTGCACCTGCCCCTGGCCCAGCCACCCTGCCCCTGCCCCTGGCCTGGCCTCCTTGTATCCAACTCCCTGCACCTGCCCCTGGCCCAGCCCCCTGCACCTGCCCCCAGCACAGCCTCCATTGACCTACCTCCAGCCCTGCTCCCTGTACATGCCTCCTGTACCTGTCCTCAGCTCAACCTCCCTGCATCCAACCCCCTGCACCTGCCCATAGCCCAGCCTCCCTGCATCTAGCCCCCTGGATCCAATGCCCCTGAACCTGCCCCCAGCCCCACTCCCCTGCACCTGCCCCCAGCCCCACCGTCCTGTATCCAGCCCTTTGCCCCTCTTGGACAAACCTCTGGCCTGTCTCACAGGCCCAGGGCATGAGGTCCCCAGAAGCCCCTGGAACCCAGGTCTGAGGAGCAGTGGTGTGGGGGCTGGGTGCAGGGGGTGTGGGGGCCTGTTGCCAGGACTCACCTCTCTTCTCAGTGGTGATGACCGTGGCCTCCAGTGGCTCCCCCCAGCCCTGGCGCGTCTTGGCTGCCAGCCTGAAGAGGTAGGCCTCCTCGGGGGCCAGCTCTGTGGCCGTGAACTGCTGCACTGTGGCGCCCACCTCCACTGTGGTGAACGTGCTGGGGCTGCTGCGAGTCAGGCGGTAGGCAATCTGGTAACCTGTGGAGCAGGGACAGCTGGCACCCCTCCGCTGGCCAGGGACCCCTGCCCAAGGCCACCCCCAACCTCTGTGGGCCTTGGGATTCTGGGAAGCTCAGCTGACCCACCAGCCGGGTGCAGAACCTGTAGGCCAGCGAGCCCAGGCCACTGAGATAGAAGAGCAGCTGGGGCAGGTGGAGGGGGGTGCCACCAGGAGTGAGGGGGTCTAGAATCCCGGGTCTAGATCCAGCTCCTGAGCCCCCCACCCCATAAAAGCTCACTCCTTTGGGTGGGTGGGGAGTCAGAAGCTCCTTCTGCAGTCGTTCAGGTGGCCTGGGCTCCCTTGTGGGGGTCAGCGTCTGGCCTGCGGGCCTGGGCCCAGCCCCTGGTCTTCCCTCGCCCTGCGCCTCCCCCCTGCTCCCACGCTCAGCTCCCTTGAGGCTGGGCCATGGGGTTGCCCAGCAGAGGAGGGGCTCTGTCTTTGAGGTGTTGAGCCCTGGCCATGGGCCCTCCTTGGGGGAGCTGGTTCCCAGCCTCTGCTCTGGATGTCACCCTTCCCAGCCCCGCCTCAGCCTCTGGGTTCCCTACCACACCAGGGTGGGGTCTTCACTCCAGGCCTGGGCCGTCATGCCCCGCTGCATTCTGGACCTATGGTGATCTTGCTCAGGGTGCCCAGTGGTGTGCCCTGCTGCCCAGGACAGAAAGGGCAGCACAGGACACCGAGGGGTCACTACTTAGGCCCTGGCCCGGCCTCTGGGACATGAGGCTGACCAGCCCCTCACTGCAGCCCTGCTGGGCCCACCCTGGCAGACAGCATGTGGCTGAGCACAGGATGGCGGTGGCATTTGCAGTCTGAACAGGTCACAGTCACTGCCCCATGACATGGATGTAACGTCACAGCCTCAGCTCGGGAGATAGCGTGTGGACACTCAGGGGCAGTGCAGTGTGTGTCCAGCTGCAGGAAGCTTGGGCACCAGCTCTGCCTCTGATCCAGCCCAGTTTCTGTTCCTCTGCCTACAATATGTCCTGAAATTATGGGAGCATTGGCCCCCCTGCGGCCACTGGGCCCATGCTGGTCTGACACAATCCTAAGGTTCCCTGGCTTGGGATGGTGGGCGCAGCCCTTCTCCACATACAGGGACCTATAGCTCTGCACTTAGAGGGAAGTGTGCCCTCTGGCAAAGGCTCTAGCAAGATCAGAAGTGTCGCTTGCTGAATCTCAGCCTCAGAGTGGGAAGACTGTGGGGTGTGTGTGTGTGTGTGTGTGTGTGTGTGTGTGTGGCCAAGCCTGGTCCATATGGGGAGAGGTTCTGCTAATGCCAGAGCTCTGAGGGCAGGGCCAACACAAGCCACATGGGTCTGAGGCCAAGAGGAGGATAGGAGTGAGATGAAGGGGACTCTGGGCAGACCGGGCCCCCAGAGTCCCCTGGGAGAAGTGAGAGTCTCAGGCAGCAGGAGCTGAGGGGAGTGTCCTCAGTTCTCTCCCACCCTAGCAGCAGGGGTGGGAGGGGTGCTGTTTCCCTTGGAGAGGGGGGAAACCGAGGCACAGAGAGCCATGACTGTGTTCAGGTGTGGCTGAGTTCAGGCTATGTCTTCTAGCCTCCCCCATCCTGCCTTTTTATTCATTTAGAGATTTATGTAGCCATTTATCAATGAGACAGGCCCAGCGCCACCTCTGGGCATGGCAGGGTGTGACTGGGCCAGCAGGCAGCCTGGAAGGAGCAGCAGTGCTCAAGGTCACCATGAAGGTCAATGACTGAGGAGCACTCAGCTCCTGGCAGAGCACCTCTCCTGGAGGCACCTGAGGGAGAGTCTTGGGGTCACGCCCTGCCCAGAGGCGATGGGGGAGCCCCGCTCGGGCCACAAGCATGAGCCCCCCCTCCCTGTCCCACAGAGTCCTTTGGGTGCTCAGTCCTTCCCGACACCCCCAGCTGCCCTCAGCACCCAATCTCAAGCTTTCTGCTCTTCTTTTTCTCAAAAGAGCAAACGACCCTTTTGTTGCTCCCCAACAAATCGTAGAGACCTCATACCCAGAGAGGAAAAGTGCTGAGCTCCAGCCTGCACCCTCAGACTCAGGATCTCACTGCCAGCCACCCGGAGGGGACACCCTGGGGTCTCTACAGCTGTTCCCAGGCCACTGCAGCCCTTGTCACAAGCTGGCATCTACCCCCCTCCTGAGGATGTGTTGCCCCTCCATTCCCCTCTGGGAATCCACCAGGCCGGAGACCCTGCCTGCAGCTGGGCCCCTGCGACACCGGCCACTCTGCCCCCTGTGGTGGCATGAGGGCTTGCACCTGCCCCTCAGGTACCAGGGGTCATCTCTGGGCTGGCGGTAGCCGTTCATGGCCCCCCTCCCCATGCTGCCCAGGCTCAGTACCCAGAAGGCCCTTAATGTCACTCCAAGAGGTGGAGAAATAAAGGAATGGATGATTAAAAAAAAAAAAAAGATTTGCAGTTTCGGGGAATGAGGAGAAACCAGAACTTCTCATCATGGTCACCCGAGCGGCTCAAGTGGAAACAGCGCCCGGGACCCAGGCAGCAGCTCACCTGCTAAGGACCAGGTGGCGCCTACAGCACCACAGAGGCATCGGCCCTGCGTCTTCTCTGGACATCAGGCACGTCACCCCCACACCTAGGGCCTGGGCTGGCTGAGGGGGCCGGCTACAGGGGTGCCGACTGACCCCCACTAGCCGATGTGGGAAGAAACTCTAGGAGACCTTGGCACGTGGCTCCGGAGAGAACTCTAGGCTGCTTAGGTGGGCCCCCACATCCCCCGGGCCCTTGGCTGGGTCTGCGCTGGGTGGGCCCCCCGACCCCCCAGCTGGGTCTGGCTGTGTCTTACCCAGGATGATGCCGTTGGGCTCCTCAGGGGGCTGCCACACTATGCGCACAGAGGTGAGCCTGACTTCTGGGAACACGAGCCTTACTGGGGGTCCTGGCGCTGCAGAAAGATGGGGACATGTGATCCGGGGCCAGGCAGGAGCACGGCCACCCCCACGAGCACCCAAGATGGCACGGGGTAGGCTGGGGCCCGTGCTCAGGGAGCCTGGCTGGGCCGTGAACAGCCCTATGCACTTCTGAGGCCTCGCTTGGGTCCTGCCCTGTGCTTCTCCGGCTTCCCAGGCGGGGCCCAGAAAGGAGGCTAGGAGTGGCGTGGGTGCTGGGTGCTGGGTGCAGACGCCCATCTCGGCACTGCCCTGTTCTGAAGAGGGAGCTGTGGGTGTGTGCCTGGAGGGCAGAGCGCAGGCCTTACTGAGCACAAGGCCCTGGGCTGGAGCTCCTGTCGCACACTGAGCACTGCGCACAGCACTGTGGGAGCTCCAGGGATAGGGGGGCAGTGCTGTGTCTCTCTCTTCTCCTCCCCCACCACATGACAGGAAAGAGAACTGGGCTGTGGAGGCTTCTGGGGAGGGGGCGGCCCAGGCCCCAGGCCCCGGTTTGTTTATTGCTCTGAGGACATCCACCACACACAGGGCAGTTTGGTGAGTCCCAGGGCCACAGCCCTTGTGGCATGTGCAACAGGGACAGGCAAGCTTGTGGGTGGCTCCAGGGCTTCCTGGGGGCACTGAGTCCTGAGTCAGCCCAGTGAGTCAGCCCAGAGCAGCCTTCCACATTTTCAGCTGTGCTGTGACCCTGGCCTTGGAGTGCAGTGAGAGCTAGGGGGGCCATGGGTGACAGCCAAGCCCAGAGCCCACTGCCCCCAGGTGATGCCCTGACAGGGAGGGAAGGCTCTGACTGGCTTTGAGGGGCTGATTTCTGGACCCTCCGGGGGCCGAGGCACACAGGAGCTTGGGGGCTGGTGAGCGGATACCCCCGAGTCAGGTCTGAGGCCCTGTGAGGCTGGGGGACATGTACCGTCATCCTTGGTCCTCTCTAGCAGCAGGGGGGCACTGGGGACCCCGTTGCCGATGCGGGTGAAGGCCAGCACCTGCAGCTCATAGAGCACGAATTTGCGCAGTTCCCCGAGCAGCGCCGACTGCGTGTGGTTCCCCCTCACCACGTGGCAGCTGGGCTCCACATCCAGGTCCTTGGCCCGGAACAGGACCTGTGGCCAGAGGGTGGCTTGGGCGAGGTGACCAAGGGGCCACCCGTCTCCCCTGCCCGTCCCGAGTGTGGGGGTTGGAGCCAGCTTTCAGCTTGGAGCTTCTGCTGAGCCAGCCACCCTCATGCGGGGTCCTCTTCCTGTGCCCCAGACCCTCCACAGCCACACTCTCTGAGCACCCTGAGCCTGGCCCCCGAGGAGGCGGTGAAAGGTGGGGTATCAGGGAGGAGGGTGCTCCCAGCATGCTGACACCCATCCGCAGGTCCACACACGGGGACTGTCTGATGGGGTAGGACAGGTAGGGACGCAGAGGAACCGGAGGCTCAGGAAGGACAGGGGAGGCTGGGAGTCAGGGTGGCAGTTGGGGACGCAGCCTCGTTGACCACAGCAGGGAAAGCCCTGCCATAGCATGGGGGGTCGCTGGGGAGAGGAAGGGCGGCCTGCCCTGCACCCTGGTCTGGGTGACTGTGAGAACTGCCCAGCCAGTCGTGGTGCTGGGCCCTCATAGCTGGGCCCTGCAGGAGGGCGGGGCCACCATGAGGCACGGGCCACACATGCACACACACACATGTGTACACACATGCACTCTCACAGTGCAGTACATACAGACACACACAGGGCACTCACACACCCATAAGCACTGCTTTCTAGGAAGGGCCACAAGCTTCCCTGCCCTGCCCTGCCCTTCTGCAGGGTTGGAGGCCTGGATCTCTGGGCACACTGGAGAGGCTCATGCTATGCCAGACTCTGTGGTGTGGCAAGGGACGTGGGGTTCTTGGTTGGGGGGCCCAGCCACAGCACCTGGAGACACTGACCTTATAGCCCAGGATGAGCCCGTTCTGGTCCTGCTCTGGCACAGACGCCCAGGTGAGCAAGATCTGGGTGGAGCTAACGGCCTCAGCAGACACGTTCCCAGGGGGGGCAGAGGGCACTGCAGGGATAGAGAGGCCGCTGGCACCCCAAGGTGCGGCTCCCATAGAGAGAGGTTTGCTTGTGCAAGACAGTACCCAAGTGTGAGTGCCTGAATGATCCGCCCGGACACCAAGCTCTGTGACATTCGTAGCCGCCCCACAGGTCCCGGCATTTAGGGGCTTGGTAAGCCTGTGGTCGTCCGGCCTGACTGAGCCCCCCTCTGACTCTGCAGCCACTGTGGGGCTGGGGGCTCTGCCTCCAACAGGGGCCTCCAGATGCCAGCTCTAAACTCAGGGCTTTGTGGGGGGTAGGGAGGGAGTAGGGAGAGGGGGCAGTGGTCTGGTGTGCAGGAAGCAAAGGTCACCGAGCACCACCTGTGCCCCACCCCCCATGCTAGAGGCCCCTAATACGGGACCACAGGAAACCCCACTGTGACCTCATGAAGGGGCACCCTTACGGGAAGGAGTCCCATGGGAAGCGGTGCGCTGGGCAGGCACTTGTTACACTTCAGGTGTCATTCAGATGGGTAAAGATGGGGGGCCCTGTGCCCTGGGCCTGCCCCAGGGACTCTGTCATCCTGTGTGTCTCGTTCTTATGGGCCTGTCAGTCAGAAACTTCAAGAACCAGATCTCTCTGTCGCTCTCCAGCTAGCTTCAGAAGTTTTCTTCCTTTGGGACACTGTGCTGGTGTGTCCCTCAGAATCCTTCCAGGCCGTTCTGCTCAGTGCTAAGGTTCTGAGGCTGATAGTAACAGCTCTCTTCTGAGACTGTGTGTGGTGTGTATGTGTGAGTATGTGTGTGATGTGAGTGTGTATGTTTCAGTCTCTGTGTACTAGTGTGTGTGTGAGTGAGTGTGTGTTAGTGTGTGAGACCATGTGCACTATGTGTGCTTAACCTGGTGTGCTACTGCCCAGCCCCCTTGACATTGTGAGTGTGTGTTAGCATGTGAGTATGTGCTAGTGTGTGTGACTGTGTGTGTGTGTGTGTGTGACTGTCTCTGTGTATGGGTGCATGACTGTGTGTATGTGGTTGTGTGTGTGTGAGTGTGAGTGTGTGTGTGGGTGTGACTGTGTGTATGTGAGTGTGACTGTGTGTGTGTGTGACTGTGTATGACTGTGTGTTAGTGGGCACAATCACAGCTGTGCCCGCCATGCCATTTCTGTGGTAAACCTCCAGCTGGAAGGAGAGCCGAGGTGTGAGTGGCCTGGCTGCACTGCACACCCCCTTCTGCCAGGGCCTCCTGATGACCCCACACTGCCCTTCAGTGGCCTCCCTGTCCAGGGTCTCCTGGGCTCCCGAGAGTCCTCACGTGGCAGTCCCTCTGCTTCTCTTCTCCACCCCGGCCCTGCCCAGGGAATCAGGAGAGACCTGCATGCTGCTCTGCTCAGGGTGTGTCTGCCAGCCGGAGTCTGAGGGATAGTGGGCTGGGCCTGCTGAGGGCCCCTGGCTCTGGGCCTCCTTAGTCATGGTGCAGGAATGCCACACCGGCAGGTTTCCGGCCCGGTGCCAGGCTGGTGCATGAGGACAGTGGAGGCTGATCCCACTCGGGCCGGCAGGGGGCCAGCCCTGAAACCAGTCCCCCGGGGGCCAGGGAGGACACTTGGGGCCAGGCAGGGCCGCTCACCTGACTCCCGTGTGCGGCCACGCACAGCCTCGCTCCAGGGCCCAGCCCCGATGGCGTTGAAGGCCTGCACCTGCAGCTCATACTCTGTCCACTCCTCCAGCTCCTCCACCGTGAACTCGCGCTCCAGACGGTCACTGATGACCTGGGCCAGCGCCGCAGATGGCAGGTCGGGGCGCCAGTAGCGGATCCTGTAGCCCACGGACTCGGGGTTTCCGTTGTACTGGGAGTCGGGCAGAGGCTGCAAGCGACGGTGTCTGGTGAGTCCCCAGAGGCCCCAGGGTGGTGTAGGTGGCTGGCCTTGTGGGGAGACCTTGCCCTCTTTGGGGGCACTGGGAGGCTGCTGGTCAGTGGGCCCTGCTGCTGGACGTGGCTTTGCCCTCGTGATGGCCGGGCACCACTGCCCCCCCAGCATTTTTCTGGGGTTCTGTGGGGGCAGTTTTGACTGAGAACTTGGCACTCCCAGCACCCAGCACTCCAGTTGTCTTCCTCCAAGGTCAGTCCTTCTCAGTCTGAGATGGCAGTGAGTAGGCCTCACTGGTAAGATATGGGGGTGGGGGGCAACAGAGACCCTCATCAGGTCGAGTGCACTCCCTACCCTGTCTGAGGCCCTGGCTTCAAGCCCTGCCACCACACGGGAGCTCCATGGATGGGGGGGGGGGGAGCAGTGTCTCTCTGTTCTCTCTCTCTCTTTCTCTCTCTTTTTTGCCTCCAGGATTATCGCTGGGGCTTAGTGCCTGCACTATGAATCCACTGCTCCTGGAGGCCATTTCCCCCCATTTTGTTGCCTTTGTTGTTATCATTGTTATTGTTGCCATTGATGTTGTTGTTGGATAGAACAGAGAGAAATGGAGAGAAGAGGGGAGACGGGGGAGAGAGAGAGAGAGACACCTGCAGACCTGCTTCACTGCGGTGAAGCGACTCCCCTGCAGGTGGGGAGCTGGGGGCTCGAACTGGAATCTTTACGCTGGTCCTTGTGCTTTGCACCACATGTGCTTAACCCACTGTACCACTGCAAGCCTCCTGTTCTCTCTCCCTTGGCCTTCAAGGCTATTACTGGGGCTCAGTGCTGACACTATGAATCTGCTGTTCCTGGCAGCCATTCTTTCCATTTTATTGGACAGGGCAGAGAGAAATTGAGAGGAGGGAGATAGAGAGGGAGAGACACCTTCCCTCTGCAGGTGGGGAGCTAGATCCTTGTGTGGTCCTTGCACTTAGTACTATGTGTGCTTAACTGTGTGTGTCACCACCCGGCCCCCTCTTCTCTCTCTTTAAATATGAAGGTGAAGACACAGGGCCTGGAAGGCTGATAGGCTTGGCACATGCCTGAGCCTGAGTCCCTTCCCTAGGGTCCACTAAGCTAACAGCAGCCCTGCCAGTTAAGGGTGCAGTGTGATGCCCTGGCTTACCCGGGGGCTGGCCTGTCGCTGAGTGGGGGTGTGTCCACCCCCCAGATCCCACTCACCACCCAGCGTAGCCGCAGACTGGTCTCACTGGCTGTCCTGACGGTGAGGCTGGAGGGGGCCACATCAGGTGGGGCCTGCAGCGTCTGGATGACCCTGGAGGACTGGCTGGCGGGGCTGGCACCCACCACATTCACCTGCCGCAAGCGGAATCTGGGGACACATGCAGCCCAGTCATACCCGGCCCGAGGACAGGGCAGGACAGGTCCTGCCTCTCGATCCCAGGAGAGGCGGCTCTGAGGATGTGTTCCCAAGGCTCAGGTGACCTCT
This sequence comes from Erinaceus europaeus, assembly GCF_950295315.1. Taxonomy (NCBI): domain Eukaryota; kingdom Metazoa; phylum Chordata; class Mammalia; order Eulipotyphla; family Erinaceidae; genus Erinaceus; species Erinaceus europaeus. The sequence goes on along the minus strand of NC_080176.1, from coordinate 22,559,374 downwards.
CTCCAAACAGGCTCATTAAGAGTGAGGATGAGGAAGGTCACCCAGCTGGGAGAGCACAGGACTCGCCCACTTGAGGTCCCAGGTTCAATCCCTACTTTCACTGTAAGCCAGAGCTGAGCTGCCCTCTGGCCTCTCTCATAAAATGAAATCAGTCTGTAAAACGCAAATCAGAGGCCCAGAAATAGCTCACCAGCCATGATGAGGCCCTGGGCTCTCATCCGGATAAGCACCAAGTCACGGGAGCTTCGTGGAGGTGGAGCAGTGCTGTGGTTTCTCTCTCTCTCTCTCATCCTTTCCTCTTTCTCTTCCTCTGTCAGGTCAGGGGATAAGTGGTCCCTGAGCCCCCAGGTGGACTCTGGGGAACCCTGGACAAATCAACTGTTCCCCATATCCTGAGCCAGGAGGGAAGAGTGGGGTCTGCACTCTCCGTGGCTATTTTCTTTTCTTTTTTTTTTTTTTGCCTCCAGGGTTGTCACTGGGGCTTGCTGCCAGCACTACAAATCCACTGCTCCTGGTGGCCATTTTTTCCATTTTATTGGACAGGACAGAGAGAAATTGAAAGAGGAGGGGAAGACAGAGGGAGAGAGAGAGAGAGAGACACCTGCAGACCTACTTTGCTGTTTGTGAAGCTGCCCCCCTGCAGGTGGGGAGCAGGGGCTCGAACCGGATCCTTGTGTGGGCCCTTGTGCTTTGTACTTCATGAGTTTAACCTGGCCCCTGTGGCCATTTTCAATGCCAGCTGCTCTCTATTTATATGCAAGGTGATTTGAACTAGGAGACAAAAACTCCCCAAATGCATACACACACACACACACACACACACACACACACACACACACACACACACACACACGAGGCCCCTGGTGTGTAACCACAGCTCCTGGTCTTTGGAACCATCTGCCAGTATGGGATAATGCTTCACGGCGAGTCATCTCTGCTTTCTCCGAAGCCGAGCATGTGGCCTCATCTTAGGAGATGTTGGAACGGAGATAAGCAACATAGCACCCTGACTGGGCTTTTTTCCTTTAAACACCAACTTGGTTTTGTACTGGAGAGAAAGTCCCTGAGGAGGAGGCTGCAGCTCCTCAGGCCTTCCCTGAGCTGCCACTCTGTCTGCAGAAGGAGCATCAGAGCAAGGCGTACGCGGCAGGGCAGGCCGGCCAGTCAGAAGACAGGCATCTGCACTCATGTAGGACTGAGGTAATGAGGGGAGTGGTGGGTGGGGGGGAAGGGAGAGGGGTCTAGTGGACAGGGCTGATGTGGGAGCTCATTTTGAAGAGGGGGTGCTGCACTTCTCAGACTCCCATGGCAGGGAAACGGCCCCACTGGCCAAGTGCGGGACTTACATGCCCAAGACTCTGGTTTGATCCCTGGGCCACAGATGCCAGAGTGATGCTGGACTCCTCTCTCTCTCTTTCCCTCTCTGTGTCATGAAAATTCCCCTCTCTCATGTGACATGAATAAAACTAAACTTCAAAGTAAAATCACTGTTATCTTGTAAAGCAAGGTTATCTCACAAACAAGCCAAGTGAGTGAGTCACGTTAAAGTGGCCGGCAGCTGCCTGAGGCTCCTGGCTGCAGCCTGGGTGATAGAAGGTGGTGTGGGTGACAGGGCTGGTGTGTTTGACAGGGCATGGTGTGGGTGACAAGGCCATGTCCCTTGGGCCTGTCTGTGGGCATGTGGAATAACACTCCCCTCCCCACCTGGCACCTCAGTCTGACATCGGCTCCTGTCGTCACAGCTCTGCCCTGCACAGGGACACCTCACCTGTAGTGTGTGTAAGGTGTGAGGTTTGGGATGTCCAGCGTCTGGGCGTCAGGCTTGTTTTCCTTCTCATACAGGCTCACCCACTCCTCCTCATCGCCGATGGCCCCCACCTGTGGAGAGGGAGGTGCTCACCAGCCTAGGTCACAAGGGGTCCCCATAGCGGGGCGGTCCCCCACACACTCGCCACCCCCAAAGCCCTCTGCCCTCTGTCCTCCCGGCCATGATGAGCATCAGTTGGGTCTGGGCCCTGTCTGGCAAAGGAGCTGCTCCAGCTGTGGTCTCAGAGTCCCATAGGGACAGACCACTGGGCCACCCTGCCTGGTGACTTGTGCCCCAGCCAGTTGTGTGACAGGACCCTTTGCACAGGCCGTATGACCCAGCCCCTCTCCCCATGGGCCCAGTGCCCATCATAACCCGTGAGCACTGCCCCGAGAACTGGGTGCTCTGGGACCAGCCTCCATCTCCTCAGGGTGGCTGTTGCCCCTTTAATCTGTTTTCCTCACACCCACTCTTGCCTCTCAGTTCACAGGCCTGGAGTGACATGATTCATATCTTCAGTCGGGTGACACTCGCCAGTCTGCCTTGGCAGCCGGTGGGTGCACTTTGCTCAGCTGGGACTCTATGGTACCCACCTACTCCTCCTACCCCAGACACACCCCAGGTGCCAGCTCTGGCCTGGGACCCCTTCCCGCCCCTACAGAAGTCTCACACCACCAGGCCTGTCCTGCCGTGTGCACTGAGACCTCATGCTGGCTGGGGAGCCCAGGGCCCCTCTCTGCTGCTTCTATACCCCTGACCCCCAAATTCTGACCTTGGGGGCGGGGCCCTGCAGTGTAGGCTGTGGGCACAAAGGGCTAGCCCAGGGCCGAGCAGTGACCTGTGCAGATGACCTCAGTGAGAGGCCCAGGGGAGCAGGACCTGTGGGCCTACAGGCCTGAGTTCGAACCCCAGCACTGCACATGCCAGGGTGATGTTCTCTCTTTCTGTCTTTTGCTAATAGAAAAATACATCTTGGAAACAAACAAAATACAACAAATGCCCTTTACCCCAAGGACCAGGACAGCAGAGAACCATGGAGGACTGCACCTGGTTCCCACTTCCTGGTCTCGCGCCCAGCTAAGAATCCCTGGAGAGGCTGGGTTGAAGGGTGCCTGTGGCTGCCTCCCCTCTATCCTCGTCTCCACAGCCTCACATGGCCACCCATCCTTGCAGCTGCCTGACTCCTGTGTGGGGTGGGGCAGCAGGCAGGGGGCTGGGAAGCCCCCAAGATCAGGACCCGGCTGGGCAGTGGGGCAGACTGGGGGGCACCCGCTTCTCTCTGATGGCACTGCCACAGGCTCCACTGGTCGGGCTCCTGCATGGCTTAGGCCACCCCTATGTGGGCTAATGAGGGGAGGCAAACGGCGGGGGATCCTGATGAGAAATGGTGCCGTCTTCAGAACGCCCGTTCCCAGGGCCCGGCCGGGTCAACAGGCAGAAAGCCGGATGTTGCGGCACCCCTCAGATAGGAGCCACCAGGCCAAGCCCTACCCTCAGCTGCCATTTTCGATAAAGTATTATTGGAACTGGGCCATGGCCGCCTGCTGGCTGTTAACAGTGGCTTCTGGTTCCGCGGCAGAGATGAGGAGCTGGGGGAGAGAAGACCACCCAGGCAGGCACGGCCCCTCCTGTCGGCTCTTGTTTGGGTTTCCCAGGCAGGCACCTCTGAGTGTTCTAGAAGGAGCTATCACTAATGACTCTGATGGAGGAGGAATTGACTCTGCGGGAGGCTGGGATTCTGAAGGGCTTTCTCCTCCTGAGGAGGCACCAACAGCACTTAGCTACCCTGTCACCAAGGCACAAGGGCCACAGGCAGCAAATGCTGTTCCACAGGGGTCTCCTCAGGGCCCATTAGAGCTGCCCCCACCCCGGGAGCTGGCTTGCCCTCCCACCCTGCTGGCCAAGCCCTCCGACACACTCAGCAGGGCAGTCTGACTTCAGGGCACGTCACTGCTCTGGGGACACCTGCTTCCTTCTTCCGTCCCTCAAGCGTCCAGGCCACCTCTGCGCACCCCACCCCCATGGCCTGCCTCTGGCCTCTCTAGTTCAATGAGCCCCACTCAGTCTCTTCATAGTGCCCATGACCTGGCCCTGTGCCTTGTGTGCCCCCACCTGGCCTTGTGTCCCCCCAGAGCCCCCATCTCTGTGTCCCCATGCCTACCAGCCCTGTGCCCCCTAATGGCCCCCACTCCAGTGCCCCCCACCTGGCCCTGTGCCCCCCACTCCTGTGCTCCCCACCTGACCCTGTGCTCCCTTTGTGCCACCTACCCCTGTGCTCCCCTAGGGCCCCACACCCCTGTGGCCCCCTGTGTCTGCCACCCTTGTGCCCCCCATGTCCCACACCCCTGTGCCCCCGTGTCCCCCACCCCTATGCCCCCATGCCCACCTGGCCCTCCACGATCCAGCGGCAGATGGCTGTCTTGCCGTCGTAGCCGGGCCGGAACTGCAGCGTGGCAGAGCGGGGGCTGATGTTGGAGATGACCAGGTTGGATGGGGCTCCCGGTAGCTCTGGGAGGGCGGGGGTCAGGGGTCAGGTCATGTGCACAGAGGCCCCACACAGGCTGTCAAGCCTGGAGAGAAGAGGTGCCCCACCTGGCAGTGACAGCACCAGCCCAGGTTCCCTGGGGGGAGCAGGTCACTTGTAGATGACTCCCCCCCAGCCTGCAGGTGGGGCACCCTCGGCTGATAGAACTGGGGGTCACTCCCAGCTGTGCCCATAGGGCCTGTCCGCCTCCAGCCTGGCAGGGCAGAGTGGGGGTGGGTGGTGGGTGGCTGCAGCATGCTGCTCAGCCAGCAGGTGTGGCATCTTGAGCTGCCTCCTAGCAGGCCCTGTTTCCAAGGCAACAGCATCCAGGTGAAGGTGCCGCCTCACACAAGCCCGCCATCAGTTGCTGAGGCAACAAGCAGGGGTGGTGGGCTCCAAGCAGGGTGTCCACCTTCCGGGCCCCTCCGGGTCCTTCCTATACATTCAGCGGAGGCCCCGTGCTCGGCTGTCCCCACCCATGTCAGGCCCATTCTGAAAAGAAACACTGAGCCTGGTGAGAACTTGGTGTGGCTGTGAATGCAAATGAGGGGGGGCCGGAAAGGAGAGGGAGAAAATAAGAGAGAGGGAGGGAGAGAGGAAGAGAGAACAAGAGAGGGAGAGAGAGAGAGGGGGAAATGAGAGAGGACAGGGAGAAAATAAGAGAGGAAGAAAGACAGGAAGAGAGACAAGAAGGAGAGAGGAAGAGAGAGGTAGAGAGATAAGAAGAAAATAAGAGAGGGAGAAAGGAAGAGAGAGAACAAGAAAGGGGGGGAGTGAGAGAGGGGCAGGAGAGGGAGAGGAGGAGCAGCAGGTGAGAGGAGGAGCCCTGGAGCCTTCCTGGCCCCGGGTGCAAGAAACAGGCCTAGCATGGAGGGGGCAGGGGGCTGGGAGTGCACAGGCAGGGGTGGAGGCCCTCCCCACTCCCCCTTCCCGGCCCAGTGAGCCTGAAGGAGGAAACAGATCAAGGATAAGTGACTCCCCAACCTCTACTGGGGTGTGGCACCTGGGGAGGTAGCCTCAGGACCATGGGGACAGACACAGGGACAGGGATGGCCTCCAGCGCCACCTCAGGTCACAGTGGAGGCCCACGTCCCTCGGACGGTGCCCAGATGGCTCAGGTAGAGCCCAGGTCCCCATGGGACACGGGGACACATGCCAGATACCCCGTGCCCACAGCCGGAAGCATTTCTACCAGCAGGGGGTCTGAGGTGTGGGTTCTGGGACTAACATGTAGCAAAGACGTCACTGACCTTCCTGCAGACAGGGACTACTTTCCTTGTTTGCATGTGGGGCCTTATGCAAAGTAGCTCCTCCTGCTGCCCCCCGAGGTGTGTCCATTGCACCAAGACAGTGTGACACAGCCATTCCTTCACTAACTTGTTAATCACTATTATTATTATCACCGCTAGGGTTGGGCTCTCTTGGTGCCCAAGCCCTATTTTCCCACTCAGGTCCTGGGCAAGGCTGGGGGCCCTGGCTCCCCAGCACCTCAGCAGGCAGCCCCTCCCTCACACAGACAGAGGCCCAGGGGTAGACGCTGACCTGGGGGCACCCCCGAGGAGATGGTAGATGAGGTGACGAGGCCGGCGCCCACGGCAGTCATGGCGGCCACGTCGATGGTGTAGGTGGTGAGCGCGGACAGCCCTTGGATCTTGTACTCGTGGGTCGAGCTGTTGAGTGTGCGTGCCAGGCGGGAGGCGTTCCTGCCGTACCCACCCCAGGACAGTTGGTAGCCTGGGGACAGGACGTGCTGTCAGTCAGGGTGCCCGAGGCGCCAGTAGGGCCAGGGAGTTTAGAGGCCCTTCTGCAGGGAAGCCCCGGAGAGCTCCAGAGTCTTCTCTTAACCCACCGTGGCCTGGTGCCCGGGGAACGAATACCAGACAGGAGGAGGAGGGGTGGTGGTGACCCTCTTGCCCTCTCCCCGGTGGGGTGCCATCCCCAGGGCCCCCCGCCGGGGAAGGACCCCAGGGCCTTGTGCCCATAGGACACTGCTGCCAAGCAGCCTTCCCTGGATTCCCATCACCCTGATGTTAGGGGAAGAGAGGGCAGAGATGGAGAGACAGAGTCGGGGGAGGAGAGATAGCAAGTGCAAGACTATCTGGCGCTGTGCACGGTGCTTCCACACGGTGCCGGGGAAGGTTAATGCCAGTGACCACTGCCTGCTGGGCATGTTGTGCTGCTGGAGCAGCCTGGGACTCTGTGGGCACCAGGTCTGGGGTGGGGCAACACCAGGGCCCAGGGAGGCCAGGGCACCAGGGCTCAGCACCAGGGTCCAGCACATCCGAATTCCCCAAAGACACCTCCATCTGGGGCTGCCTGAGGGCTATGCCCGCTCTGAGCCTCGGCCTCAGATGATGTGACCCCATAGCCCCTGCTCCCAGCCTGTCCCAGTCAGCACAGGGTGCCCTCCCCACATCCAGAGTCCCCATCCTCTTCTGCATCCTCTCCTCCAGTCTCGCTTCTTCTCTGGGTGCAGACCAGGACACACTCACACAGGATTGGGACTGACAGACGGGGAGGATGGGTGACCCCAGTGCTTCAGAGCCCCAGGGGTCTATGTGGGCTGTGCAGGGAGTGGAGGGGTGTTCCGCCCGTTTCTAGCACTAATGGAGACTAATTGAGGGAGCTGGTCTAAAGTCACTTCCCACTGAGCTGCAACCTCCAGCCACCAGCTGTCTGTCTGTGTCCCAGGCTGCAGCAATCAGAGTTTACGGAGAGAGCAGGAGACCCAGACATTCGTGAGGTCTGGCTGGTAGTGGCAGGCGGGATGGCGGCCCTTGAGGGGCTCTCTTATGCATGCACGGGGTACCCAGGAATCCTAAGGGGTGTTGCTCCTGACAGTCTGGGGGAGCTCTGCTCACACATGAAGCTTTTCTTCAGTCAACCCCCCATCTTCAGCCTGGCACAGCTTGGCACAGTCTGGCATGCAGTCATGCTTCCTGGGAAGGGGGTTGCCCGCCTGCCTGTGGGGCCCAGTTCTAGGGGTCCCAGTGAGTTGGGCGGCACCTCCCACGTCCATGTCATTTTTTGAGAGTCAAGTGTCCCTTGCAGCTTGGGACGGGGGTGTGGAGGAGGGACGGGGCGGGGGGAGCATCTGGAGCGAGCCTGGCCAGGCTGGGGTGGGGGGGCAGGCTGTGGCTCACTGGGGAGCTGAGGTCCGGGACAGTCCCTCCCCGGGGAAAAGCTGGGTATTTGTTGAGATCAATAGGAAGAGGAGTCTGTTAAGATCTGTTAGCTGGGGAGAGGCGGTGGCATCAACCCGGAGGACTGTCCTCTCAAGGCCAGGAGGGCTGGACAGAGGGTGGCCCCAAGCCCCAGGCAGCCCCTGCCTTCTGTACCCTGAGCCACATGGAAGCCTCCTGTCTGGAGGGCGGGGGCTGGCCTTGGACATGTCCTCCCTGTGGCTGGAGCGGCTGTGAGGAAGCCATCACCTCCCCTGCTGCCCCTCCTCTGCCCTCCAGGTCTTTCTTCAGGGCCCTGAGTGTCCCATGCCTCCCACAGGTGCCCAGCAGATGGTGTCCTCTGTCCAGCAGAGACCCAGCCCACCAATACCTGAGGCCTCTGTGGAGAACCTCTGCTCTTTGCCAGGACTCCCAGCCTCTCTGTGGAGAACCTCCACCCTCCCCACTGGACTCCCAGGAACCCCTCCCTATTGTGAGGGTCCTGTGTCTGTTGCAAGCTGGGCAGGGACTTCAGGACTGAGACCCTAGAGAAGTCCCCTTCCCCCTGGTGGCAGGGGACCCCGGGGATGGTGGGAGCCCCCTGGGCATGGTCTAGCAACCTACCACACAAAGCAGGCTGAGGAGCGGTCAGCCGCCTCAGTTTCCCCACCTGGAACTGAGTCATGTCAGCACTGAGAGGCCAGGGAGGGGACCAGAGAGGGAAAGGTCTACCAGGAACTGGGGAGCTCAGGTGTGTGGGGACCCCCCCGCCAGCCATGCCCAGGGCTACCTGTGATGATGCCGTTCTTCTCCAGAGGCTCTTGCCAGCTGACTCTAAGCGACGTGTCCAGAATCTCCGTGAAGCTCAGATGGCCCACGGCCCCTGGCTCTGGAATGGAGAGCAGAGGCCTGGGGACCCGCCTCCTTACTCAGAACTCCAGGGACCGCTCTGCTGTCTCCCCAGAGACCCCCCATCACAGGGCTGTGGGCAGTAAACGTGAGCCTCTTGGTCCTTTAGTGCCACCCACCAGCTGGCTAGGGCAGGAGGACAGATCGGTGTGGGGGCTGAGGGCTGAGCCCTACCCTGCCCCTACACACCACCTGCCCCACTCCACAGGTCCTTGTCCTCACCACCTGGCTAGGGCAGGAGGGCAGAGCGGTGTGGAGGCTGAGGACTGAGCCCCACCCCTGCACCCTGCACACCCCCCTGGCCCACCCACCAGTTGGTCCCCACCCACAGTTGGGGACCGTGAGAGAGCAGGGAGAGCAGCCCTGGCACCCAAAGCTCTCCCGACACAAGCTGTGTCCACAGTGGTCACTGTCCCAGTGCCAGGACCCAGAGCCAGCTCCCACATCCTCCTGATGGCACACAAGCACCCTACCCAGAAAGGCTTTGAGAGAAAGGGCCTGCCTGGCCCAGACCCGGCTTCTTCCAGCAGATGTGCTCACCTTCAGGAGGATGGGCCAGGGCACAGATGGTTCTGGCACCGGGCAGCCAAGACCTGAGCTTGGGCCTCTGGCACATGAGACTCCCCACCCCAAACACACATCGGTGGAAGCCACAGCCATGGGCTTTCTCCATTAAAGTGGAAAGATATTCCATGTTCATGGGTTGTTTAATTAACATCATTAAAATGAATATACTACCCAGAGCCATATACAAATTTAATGCTATCCCCATCAAGATCCCAACCACACTTTTTTTTTTTTTTTTTTGAAAATAGAACAAATGCTACAAATGTTTATCTGGAACCAGAAACGACCTAGAATTGCCAAAAGAATCTTGAGAAGAAAGAACAGAACTGGAGGCATCACACTCTCAGATCTCAAATTGTATTATAGGGCCATTATTATCATAACTGCTTGGTACTGGAACATGAATAGCCACACTGACCAGTGGAATAGAATTGAGAGCCCAGAAGTAAGCCCCCACACCTATGGACATCTAATCTTTGACAAAGGTGCCCAAACTATTAAATGGGGAAAGGAGAGTCTCTTAAACAAATGGTGTTAGAAAAAATGGGTTGAAACATGCAGAAGAATGAAACTGAACCACTTTATTTCACCAAACACAAAAGTAAATTCCAAGTGGATCAAGGACTTGGATATTAGACCAGAAACTATCAGATACTTAGAGGAAAATATTGGCAGAACTCTTTTCCACATAAATTTTAAAGACATCGCCAATGAAATGAATCCAGTTACAAAGAAGACTAAGGCAAGTATAAACCTACGAGACTACATCAAATTAAAAAGCTTCTGTACAGCGAAAGAAACCACTACCCAAACCAAGAGACCCCTCACAGAGTGGGAGATCTTTACATGCCATACATCAGATAAGAATTTAATAACCAAAATATATAAAGAGCTTGACAAACTTAACAAGAAAAAAACAAATAACCCCATCCAAAAATGGGGAGAGGACATGGACAGAATATTCAACACAGAAGAGATCCAAAGGGCCGAGAAACACATGAAAAAAAATGCTCCAAGTCTTTAATTGTCAGAGAAATGCAAATAAAGACAACAATGAGATACTTCACTCCTGTAAGAATGTCACACATCAGAAAATGTAGCAGCAACAAATGCTGGAGAGGTTGTGGGGTCAAAGGAACCCTCCTGCACTACTGGTGGGAATGTCAATTGGTCCAACCTCTGTGGAGAGCATCTGAAGAACTCTCAGAAGGCTAGAAATGGACCTACCCTATGATCCTGCAGTTCCTCTCCTGGGGATATATCCTTAGGAGCTCAACACACCCATCCAAAAAGATTTGTGTATACCTATGTTCATAGCAGCACAATTTGTCATAGACAAAACCTGGAAGCAACCCAGGTGACCAACAACCGATGAGTGGCTGAGCAAGTTGTGGTATATATACACAATGGAATACTACTCAGCTATTAAAAATGGTGATTTCACCATTTTCAGCCCATCTTGGATGGAGCTTTAAGAAATCATGTTAAGTAAAATAAGTCAGAAACAGAAGGATGAATATGGGATGATCTCACTCTCATGCAGAAGTTGAAAAACAAAATCAGAAGAGAAAACACAAGTAGAACCTGAACTGGAGTTGGTGTATTGCACCAAAGTAAAATAGACCCTTTTGTGGGCCCCCAGAGGACCTTGCCCTCAACTTGGATCAACAATGATAAAGAATGTTCCATCCTCCAAAGGGAGGATGGACAACATACTCTATGCTACACCTGAGGAAGATGGGTCCTGATATTGGGGCAGCTTGGAATGTTCCTACTCATGACCACAGAATGTGAGCTCAGATCTACAGGGATTCAGAGGCCACACAGGCTCCTAAGCTAATTATGGGCCCCAGATCACATCAAATCAATGGGGTTTACAGTCAACAATATTTATACCCCTTTCCTGTATTAGGGAGCTACTCTTTTCCCTGATCCAGCTTTCTGGTCCTTTTCCCAGTCATGACATCATCTCCCCAGACAATAACTTGGATCCACCTGCATATCAGATTTTTTCAGGGGAAAAAAGAAAAAGGAAAAAAAACACTAATATAACCATAGGCCCTTTGGAATATAACTAAAATATGCCTACTAGCTATCTACAAAATGGAGTCCCCCAACTCTGCACTATTCCAGCCTTTAGGTTCATGATTAGTCAGCAATCTGTTTGGCTTTGTATGTTAACTTTCTTTTCAACCACTGGTTTCAGATGCTAGCATGATACTGACCAGACTTCCCTGGACAGACAACCCCACCAATGTGTCCTGGAGCTCTGCTTCCCCAGAGCCCTGCCCTACTAGGGAAAGAGAGAGCTAGGCTGGGAGTATGGATCGACCTGTCAACGCCCATGTTCAGCAGGGAAGCAATTACAGAAGCCAGACCTTCCACCTTCTGCATCCCACAATGATCTTGGGTCCATACTCCCAGAGGGATAAAGAATAGGAAAGCTGTCAGGGGAGGGGAGGGGATATGAAGTTCTGGTGGTGGGAACTGTGTGGAGTTGTACCCTCTTACCCTATGGTTCTGATAATGCTTCCTTTTTATATAAAAAAATTGCTGATAAATGTATGCCTAAGGCTTCACAGTAAAAAAAAGAAAAAGAAAAAGTGTGTATTGTCCTGTTACTCCATGACTCCTCCAGTGAACCCCTTGAGACATCTGAAGTCATTTAGTCAGAAATCATAGTGGCAGGGCTGCAGGTCCCTGCCTCAGGATGATGTCACTAGGCCACACCGTCAGGGGTGTCCGCTGGCCTGAGTGCAGGGGCTGGGTGTATCACACAGTGGAGACCAGTAAATTGAGAAGCTCGGGAGGACCTGGGGGAGTACTTAGGCCTGGGGGGCGCTGGCTGGAGACATGGGGGCTCAGGAAGAAGGTCGTGGGCCGAGAGACAGAGGTTAAGAGACATCCAGTAAGGTCAGGAGTGGCTATAGGCCCTCCATGCCTGCTGCCCTTCTCTCACGGGCCCCCATCCCAGAACCACCTTCTCCCATGGACTATGGCTCTGTCCCCTCCCGGGCGTCCCACCCCTCGGCTCAGAGGCCACTCACTGTCCTCGTGCGTCTGGACGAGCTGTGGCGTGCTGGGGGGCCCGTCCCCGGGGGTGGTGAAGCAGAGCACTGACGTCAGGTAGGCAGTGAACTTCTTCAGGTTGGTGATGTAGCCATGGTGCTCCCCGTGGAAATCCGGGGCCACGGGGGCCACGGTGACAGCCTCGGGGACATCTGCCGGCCACGCCAGGAGCTGCGGAGAACAGGAGAGAGAGGCCCTCTGACATGGGTCCCGGGGAGCCTCAGAACCTCAGTGTGCCTCAGAGTCTTCAGAGAGTACATGGCCCACTTCACACACAGCCCAGTCCATGACCTGCAGAGGCTCCCAGATCCTACAGCACAGACCTCACCGCGGCAGCTGGCTACCACATGAGACCTTTCCCCTCACCTAAACACGCCACCGGAACACACATTCATACCTGTCTACATGCGTGTGCGTATATGTGATCTATTTAACTCAGAAGAGAGCAAAGTCAGAAAACCACTCAGGCACATGTGGTGCTGGGGACAACACTCAGGACATCAGCCACGCAGGTGCTGTGCTCCGCCCGCAGACGACTCCCACTGCTGAGACTGAGTCTGTATTTTAATGTAAGGGACAAGTGCAACAGCGGTGACTCTCAGGTCGGTATGGCAAGACATAAGAACCATAATTTTTTCAACTTGATAATGACTTTGACTTGCAAAAGGGTCCCTGATAGAATGGGAACCATTTTTAGTTTGCTTGGAAAGTCATGGCATAACTTTTGCTTAGAAAAAAATATGGCATGGGGCCAGTTGGTGGTGCACTATGTTGAGCGCACATGTTACAGTGCCCAAGGACCTGGGTTCAAGCTTCTGGTCCCCACCTGCAGGGGGAAAGCCTCATGAGTGGTGAAGCAGGGCTGCAGGTGTCTCAATGTCTCCCTCCCTCTGTCTCTCTCTTTCCTCTTGATTCCTGGCTGTCTCTAGTCAATAAATAAAGATAATAAAACAAAAGATAAAAGTAAAAAAAAATAAAAATATGTTGTGACTTTTCTGACAACTATTCTTCTTATTACTACTACGACCAGCTGGGAATGGAACCCAGGGCCTTGGTGTGGCAGGCAGGTGCCAGGCCTGCTGAGCGGCCTCCTGGGCAGGTCTTAGTGAATCATCTGTCTCCAGCCTCACTAGAAGGGACGGAAGCAGCAGCTTTGGGATGGACATCACATACCCAAAGGGCAGGCTTGTCAGAGTCTGAGGCCCACCCCTGCCTCCAGGGTGTGTCAGGTCTGAGAGAGGCAGTCTCCAGCAGGAGCGGATTAATCCAGATCCAGTCACACACACCCAAGCTGGGGAGACAACTCAGGCCAGGCCAGTGGGCTGGGGTGTGTGTGTGGGGCAAAGCCATCCAGGTTGG